>NC_081562.1:125994609-126069690 GCF_022355385.1 Mustela nigripes
TAGTGAGTGCTGTGAAGTGTGTAAACCTGTTGATTCACAGACCTGTACCCCTGGGGATAAAAATATATGTTTATCAAAAATAAAAAATTAAAAAAAAAAAAGAAAAAAAAAAAAACGTAAAGCGTTATTCCCCTCTCACAAAGACGGGCTAGACAAGACACGGAGACTGGTTCTCTCCCGGGACACGCAGAGGTCCACAGAGTGCCCTAAAACTCATGCCACGAAGCCAGCCAGTGATTATTGAGCACTTCCTCTTATTTAATTTTATTTTTTGTAAAACCAAGGCTGAGAGAGATGTGGTCGTTTTCCTGAGGGTGTACCAATAGTCAGTAATGGGGTCTGGGTGAGAACTGAGGCAGTGACACCCAGAGCTCTGTATGGCCACGTGCCTGCTGTGAACCAGGAGGCCACCACTGGAGGGAAGCACAGAGACAGACTGTGGCACCACAGGAACAGCAAGGGCATGGGACGGGAGGGTAGGGGTGAGGGGAAACCAACCCCCCCGCACCCCCACCCCACCGCCGCAGCTCCTGCTTCTTTCCCATTTATCTTTAGAAAAATTTGATTTTGGCATCTCACAATGCTTTACTTATATGTAAGATGAAAGACTGCAAAAAGGAAGCAAAGGTGCCAAACCAATGGCAAGACACACTCGACAATGTCGAAGCCCATGAAAACTGGGACAAAGGCTGGTGCCCTGGGCCAGCACGATGGACTCCTGGGGGTGAAGTTACCCACGGCCGTCAGTCATTCCTGTCTGGAGGCTGAACTACAAGTGGGAACAAAGCACCACAGCCTTCCACAACAGAAAGCGTCTTTTCATCTTCTTTATTAACTGGCAGTGTTCATGCCATGTTTAGTCCCATCTTGACTGCCTAGGAGATCTGCCAAGGGCACGCTGCTAGGAGACTTGACCCCAGGAAGTCAAAGAGGTACTTCCAGGTCCGGCAAGGCAAGGCTGCAGCTTCTACTTCTGCTGAAAGGAACACAGGCATGCACACAGTTTCCAAAAAACCTGCCTTAGTTTTCAGGCATGCTCCATCCTGCTAGACAGCGCACACGACTTCACGGCCTCAGGTTAAAAGCAAGACACGAAGTTGAAAGCGTCCAGTGCAACAGGAAGGGAGAGGAACCAGGTGGGAGGGGGGTTTTCTGGAAGATGAATGGCCCGTGTGAGCCAGACCCTTTCCCCGTTTCCCCCGAGAAAACAAAAACTCTGTGTCTAGATAGCCCAATGCAGCACACGTGAGGCGATCTAAAAAGATATTCCCGTATACCTGAAATGAGTGTAGCTGTATAAGGCATCTCTAGTCACAACACCAGCTCTGGCTTCCCAGCTCATTTTCTTTAGACTTCACAAACAGCAAATCAACAATCAGGAGAAATGATCCGGGGCACCCAACACCCTGTCACGCTTCTTTGCATGTTCCCTCATCTCTTTAGAATTTGGATCCAGGACCTAAAGATCCCAGCATTATCAAACGTGCAGAAGTCATTTTCCATATATCTACCACACAATCGTTTCACTAGATTCTTAAATCACTTTGTTTTCAGCCATGGTGTAAATCCGTGGGAAAGACGTAGGAAGCTGTAAAATAGGTTTTCATGACACTCTAACTCCTACCATTTGTTCCCCCAATCGTTGTCATATTGATCCAAAAATAACAATAATATCTGCAATTCAGACCCCACTTGTTTAAAAGTAATTTTGACAAGTGTTAAGATTAAGTTAATCATTGTTTTTTCCATGGGGAAAAGCACATTCTGAACTATTAATACTGTAAGAACAGAAGCAGAATGCTGAAATTGCCTGCCTGGAGGAACAAGCTGTTCCGAAGACCATTTACATACCAAAAATGCACATATTAAGTTGATGTGCTATCTAGAAATAATTTTTATTTATACATTAAGTCAAGTATACTTGGTTAACCTAATTTAAATCACTATGCAAAGTTGGAAGAAATGAGAATGTTGCTTCTTTTAGAATCCGAAAATTGAGATGAGCATTTCTTCCCAATTATGGTTAATTAGTGAGGTTTTATTGTAACACTAAATCACAGGGGAAGCTTCTAGTTTCATGGGTGGTTGGCGCTCATTCTAATCAAGACTGCTGACCTAACGCTTGAGGAAGGATTGGCTGCTTCTGGAAGGCCCTTTAATGACTTAGGTAAACAGATGGGCCACTGAACAATACTAGTCATGCCAAGGACAGAGTGTCCCTTCTTCCTCCTCCATCCTCTTAAATAAAACGGAGGCTAAACACTGACCAAGGAGGACCAGATAAACAAACAAACAGCTTACAGTATTAGAGTTGGAAGAAGCTGGCTCAGTCAGCAGCCATTACTAGTGAAATGAACCTGCTTTCATTGTCCATTAGGCTAAAATTTCACCAGGTCTGACACACTTACAGGAAGCCTTCAACACAAATCAGAAAGGGAAAGAAGTCTTGGAAATCAGGATTATTTCATTGGGGACCTTTTGATTTTAAGTAACAGAAATCCACTCCCAATTGTTTAAACGAAAGGGAGACCTTACAGGATGTGAGGGTATGGCATTCAAGACACACACAGGACGCATGAAGGGCCACAGAGACTGTCCGGACTCAGCAGCCTCGTCTGTCTGTCCTACTCCACTTCTCTGCACATCTCTTAATGTTTTCTCCCTATAAACTACGTCATCTGATTCCCTATGCACTGAGCCAAGTGCGGATATGCCAGGATGTTCTGGCTGATGTACCAAGAGAAACGTCCTACCATCTCTTAGATCCAAGTCTAACTTTTCAGAAAATAAGATCTGTTATGTGAGCATCTCGTTACAGGTGGGCCCTGACTTTGCAGATGCAAACGTGGCTACAGGGGGCCATGTCTGTGGGTGATGGGGATACAGATGTGGATGTGCCACTGTCCCAAACGTCACCTACAGCCTGTGTCGGGGGCCACACTCCCCTTCGCCAATGACTGAATTTCTAGGTACAAAAAAAACCTTCCGCTGTGGAATAGGTAATTTCTTATCCAAGATCAACCATAGATCTTTTACAGGAAGCACGTGTCAGTATTTCAAAGAACTGGGAAAATCAGATACCTTCTTTGTATTTAAATAGGCTTATCTGACTTCCTTTTAATGATGATATAATACCACGGGGGAGTGGATGGTATTATCCCATTTATTTTCTAAGGGAAATGGAGATTGTTATCCTGATCATAGAGAAAGAAAATGATTAAGAGGTGGCCATATGATAAAGTGTGCCAGGGGACACACCGTGGACAGAGTGTGCCCAAACCCAACTCTGCTGCCCAGAGCTGCCTTGTGGCCTTATTATAGCTCCATACGCCGCCCCCCATCACCTGCCATGGGATCAAGGGTCACTGCTGCTCTCCCATTGCCCCTAAACTGTGCCTCGACTCTAAACCTCACAGTCACTCAGCTGGTGGGGGAAACACTGAGATTAGGGCTCCAGGACTTGCCCACCGATCAGCGTCACTGATGAATGTGATGATGTGAAAATTTTCTTGAGAGAGAAATAATGCCATCTAAAGTGAATGGAGGCACCTGGGTGGCTCAGTGGGTTAAAGCCTCTGCCTTCGGCTCAGGTCATGATCCCAGAGTCCTGGGATCAAGCCCCGCATCAGGCCCTCTGCTCATCGGGGAGCCTGCTTCCTCCTCTCTCTCTGCCTGCCTCTCTGCCTACTTGTGATCTCTGTCTGTCAAATAAATAAATAAAATCTTTTAAAAAAATAAAAAAACTAAAGTGAATGGATTTGCTACAGAGAAATCCTAGAAAGTCGTTGGTATAAGTTCAAGCTATGTTATGTTGTGAGAAGATTTCCCACTTGACTGTTCCTTCCTTCTCCAGATGCCATGATTTCTCAGGGTCCCCAGAGCACCACGCCATCTGGGCTCCTCCTCGGTCATTGTTGCCAGCCTCCAAACCCCAAGGTCAATTCAAATCCCTTGAGCCAAATCTTTCCTAAATGACATTTTTTTCCTTTAACTCTCCTAGTACTTTACATTTGAACCTTCTTTCAATAGTATTTTTGGCATTAGTTTTTAAATAGTGGTTTTAGCTTATTAGGTCTGAGAGCACAATAGCATCCTTTTCTTTTAAAAATCTCTGAATGCACAAGACGTCAGGTCCCTCTAATTTTTCCCCTAGTATTCTCTCAGCATAGTGAAGAGAACAGGCATTTATTTTATGTTATTGTTCGGGGCAAGGGAGTGCATGGATGCTGGAGACAAAGGTCCCCGAGTCTGCGTCACAATTCTCCAGTTTTGAGACCCTTAGATAAAGCATTTAACTTTCCTAAGCTTCAGTTGTACATGGAGTTGTTGCGGGGATCAAAAAGAGCTACTCTGGACAGAAGGAAACAAATATTCCTAGAATGGTCAAGAGTGGTCAGGAGGCAGAAACAGTTCTCTGAGAGAGAAAAAGACAGGTTTGCCTACCACCATCCCAAGGTTCTTGGACCTTCAGTTCCAGAAACACAAGATGAGCTGGCCGGGCTCAGGGAAGAGGTTCAGATGACAAATCCCTAGGGTAAGTGCTATTTCTTTATGACCACAATTTAAATGTATCTGTATATCTGTTAGCCATGCCAAGTAATGGGGCAGCCCCTATGTTTCTAAACTGCTGAATATCAGTAAGTTCTCTAAGCAGTAGATGCTGGGAGTTCAGGATTAAACATGGCATAATTACTCAGTATCAATCTTCAGATGAGCTCAGTAGGAAAATAAGCACACAGCCTGTTACTCACTCATGGGCCAGGCATGCTCGTGTGGAGTAATTATCACAAGCTGGCTACCAATCTTTGTCTCAGGTCTTGATGACCCCAGTACGTGGATAAGATCCCACTCACTGCCAGACTTGCCCTCCAGGGCCCTGCTTCCCACAGGCGGTTCCCCATGGAAAATATCTCCTGGAAGAACAGAATTCCCAGGCTTCTCTTAGAGGGTGGACCATTTTTAGTAATGACCATTCAGAATTCTTTTTTTTAATTAATTAAGGTTGGTTAATAAGCATAGTAATGAGAATGGATAGAATGCCTAAGATTTAGGACAGAACCAGATTTTCAGATCACTAGGGAAACCATGAAAGAGACATTAATATGAGCATAAAATAATCAGATAGAGGACTTGTTCAATAAATATAAATAATATAGCTCTGAGTGAAGCGAATCACCATGGTGACAATTAAGGAGAGGAAGAAAAAACTAGACAGGATACACTCAAAGTAAGTTGGAAAAATGTTGGTAACCTGTCTTCTTACCAGAGGCACAAGTCCTAGGAGACATGCAGTGGTGGTATTTGAAGACCAGCAGTAAAGGAGCAGAGAGGTTCCAAGCCTGTAACCCTGGGATCTTCCCCTTCGGCCTCCTTAAACTTCAACATCCTTGGATTATCTCCCACATAAAGCAACAACAACACAGCTCTAAAACAGATGTAACATTCATTCACACAAGGGATAGAAGACCAGTAATAATTTGGAATGATGCGTCATCCAAGATGGCGCGTGTTTTAGCAGGATTCCCTTAATGAAGTGCCTACTTCTGGGATTTCAGGCTGTGCTCAGCATGCAAGGAAGGGTGTGTGTGTGTGTGTGTGTGTGTGTGTGTGTGTGTGTGTTAGGAGGAGAGGAAGGGCATTCTCAGCTTCCTTGGCCCCACAGGAAGGACAGGCAGCTCTGAGGCAGCAGAGGGGGCAGCGCAGAGAGCTACCGACAGGCAGTACTGGAGATGAAATGATAATGTCAGATAATATGAACAGAAAGAAAGAAAAAAAAAAGACATTAGGGCTCAAAGAAATGTTGCATGACCTGCCTCTCCTTGCTCTTCTCTTTCTTACTTGGTTTCTTTGACATTTTTGAGGTGACAAAAACAGAGTTTGTTACTGACAGGCTCTTATGGAGAGCCATAGGAAGAAAGAGGATAATTCCGAGAGAAATGGGGTAATGGAGGTAAATAAAGACAGAAAATGAAAACTGAAAACCAGAAGGCTTGTAAAAATCTGTTTTTTAAAAAAACAACCTCAAACCCTCCGTTATAGGGACAGTCCACTTATTTTCTGTTAGGCTGAAATCTTGCTGTATTCTGTTCTGGTAGGAGTACACCTGCTATCCCAGAACCTGAGAGTAGAAAGCAGCAGGAAAACCCCAGAATTCTGCTTCTCAGCCTAACTCTGCTCTGCCTTGTCCCCCATTTGGCGGAGGGACCCAAAGCTTGCTGCTTGGTGAGGCGGCCTGTTTCTTGTGGCAGTCCAGCTACGCATTGGGCCTCTTTCATATGAAGCTCAAAGCGCCCTCCAGGTCACTCGTGCTGGTTGGCCCCAGCTCTGCACCGGAAGTTGGGGAGCCCAGGCTTTACGGGTCGCCCTCGTGTTGGGGTAAAATGTCCTCCCAACCACTCCCATACCACAAGATTGCTCCAGGTTATCACTAACTCTTGCAAAGTGCAGCAGCCAGAATAAGACCATCTCAAATCCCCAGCCTCTAGTCCTCAGCCCTGGACATGTCTGCAAGGCAATTTTATCCACATGGAAAACGCAAATAAGCTGACAATGCCCAGATTTGTATATGGAGCCCAGGACTCACATTCCAGCGCCAAATATCCAGCTGGCTCATAAGCATCTACTTGGGTGCCTCTCAAGACACCTCCGATTCAATATGCCCTATATCTAGCACCTTGCTCCGCATAGCTGCTAGGTGTTTCCTATTCCATGGCGGCAGGAATGGCTCACCGCCAACTTGGTTGCCCCAGGCAGACCCCGCCCCCATCCCATCTCCCATCATGGAAAGTCATCAACTGCGTTTCCTTCATAGTTCTCTTCTCCCACCTGCTGCTTGTTCACTCATTCAGGCCTCCGCTTGCCCAAGGCTGTTGAACCTTTGAGGAACAGTCTTCTTTCCGAACGGGTTCTGTCTTTCTTTCTTAGGTTCACTTCCTCTCTGCCTGTGTTCTTAAATCTCCATCCCCTTTCTTGAAACTGCTTCCAAAATACCTTGAGAGTGTAAATCTGATCGTGTCACTCACTCCCTAATCAACATCCCCAAAGTCTGGCGGAATTATCAGTGTTCTCAGCCGAGTTCAGGCTTCTGAGGCACGAGCTGCCCATGCATGACTCTTGCCATTTGACATAATGACCCTTGAAGTTATTTGACCACATTTATCAGACACACACCCAGCCCCTCAGTGGATCCTCTTAAGGCAAAACACAATTGAGAACCCGAGTTTAAACTTCTAAATAGTAGCACAAAAATGATCATGTGATTATTTTTAATGTCTTCCTTATACACTTAGGAAAGAATATTTATTTCTTCTCTCCTGATTGATGGACCAAGTTTCCATTTAAAATATCTGCACTAAATCAGTGCTTTCCAAGATACCTCTCCTCTGGAACTGGGTCTTTATTATTAAAACATGATAAACACGTTCCCTTTTGGCTTTTCAGGAACATTCATTAAAAATAATGCTGACGAAGTCCTTTGTAATCAAGGGTTCTGTAGACTGACATAAAAGGTGGTAAAATAATTAGCAAAATAATATTCTATTATTTTTGTCATTTTCCAAATATATTTTTCTCATCTCTCTTCTCTTTCTCGCTCTGTGACATACTCCCCATCCTTCCTCAACACTTTGCCCGTATTTTTCTCCTACTTTCTGACAATGATGGCTAACAATGCGCTTTCAGGGTCATCGCTGCAGTCATAGTTCATGTTTACTGTCATCTGGTAACCGATGACCTTCAGTTAAGCGTTCAGCGCACTGCAAATATACTCTTCATCTTATGTAAGTCCACACCAGGCTGCACTTGATTTTTCACTCACCATTTGGCATTTGAAGATCAACTGAGCAGAAATGAGACTTCTTAAACATGCTTCAAAATAAAAAATCATTAAGTATAGTGTAATTAAATATTAAGTTATAAAGATGGACTTAAAAATACCAGCCCTCTTCTCTTTCTTTGCTGATTTCACTGAGCAATTAAGACTCTGACCTGGAGAAATACTAAGATTTTCTGTGTTTAAATGGAAGGAGAAAAACTAGCCCTAGGATAGCCAATGTTAAGTGCGCCAACTTTAGCTGGATCAACTTTTAAATAGGTAAATGAATCAGTGCAAAGGTACTTCTACATTTTCCCCAATAAGGGTTTTATAAATGACTTACAGTATCTTTTCCACTCCTCATTCACTCATAGAGAAAAGGATTATATAACTATCTGCATAGATTTTAGATTTTCTAGCTGTTTAAACCAATAACTGGGAAAGAAACAAGTTTTATATTATCTTCAGTAATTAAGGATTATCAACTGAGGAAAGTTCTAATTCCCTTGATGATGGCACAGTGTTCCCTTTAATTGGTTTCATTAGGCATGCTAACAGACAGTGATTTATTTAGTAGATACAGTACCTACTTTCTGGAACATTCACGAAATGATGACTATGGAGATATCCTTGGCAACAGCAGTAAGACTACAATGTCTTCCAAGCAACATGAATACTGATTGAGTTTCGAAAGACTCGCTCTCATTGGTACATATACAGGAGTCCCCCCCTTAACTGCAGTGTTGCCCTCTGTGGTTTCAGTTGCCTGTGGCCAGTTGTAGTCCAAAAGCAGATCATCTTCCTTCTGACAATACGTAACCTAACACTGCATTACCAAGCCTATGTCATTCACGTCACTTGAGCTCATCATGTAGACATTTTATCATTTCATGTCATTACAAGAAGAAGGGTGAGTACAGTAAGATATTTTGAAGGAGACACCCCATTCACATAACTTTTATTATAGTGTCTTGTTATAATTGTTCTATTTATTATTGGTTGTTGTTAATCTCTTACTGTGACTAATTTATAAATTAAACTTTATCATGGGTATTCAAGTATGGGAAAAAACAGTATATGTAGGGTTTGGTACTATCTACAGTTTCAGATGTCCACTGGAGGTCTTGGAATATATCCCACGTGGATAAGGGGGACCATTGCACCTGCTCTAAATATCAAACAACGATCTCCTAGAATTCTATTTCCTAATGTCTATTTGAGTATCAGTCTCTAAATAATTATTCCTTTTTTCTTCAACTTTTCTCTCAAATGATATGCTAATGGAAGTGAGCTGAACATTTTCGCAAAAACTGAACAAATTGAGCACTGAAATTCCTTCCCTCTCCCCTCATGGGAAAACAGATAATAGCTATTAAACTTCACATGGAGAGTTTTAACTATTGTATTTCTGGTTGATTCAAGAACTAGGATGTGGCTATAAAATTCACATCTCTCCAATGCATGTGCCTGGATTATAACAAGAATTGGTAATTAATTTACATAATCCAGAGACATGTCTACAGAGTTCAAATCAAAATCGATGAAGTATTATATACCAACCTATTAACTGCTGTTTGATCACAACCCTCCACATAAGCATAAAAACTGAATACTTATTTATTGTTATTATATGTCTAGGTGTAGGGTTTTTTGTTTAGATTTTTTTTTTTCTAGTGTATTGGGAATCACTGGGTTTCCTGACTTCAGCCATTAATGGCCTTTTGGAATATTCTCAGCCATTACCTTTTCAAATAACGTCTTTCTCAATGTCTGTAGAGTGTCCTTCTGGAAATCCCATTAGACTTATGTTGGATCTTCTCAGTCTCCTGTTTTGTATCTTTTAATCTCTCTTTTGTCTCTTCCATCACTTTGTCTCTCAAGGCTGTATTATTAGGAATTTAAGAAGTTTATCTTGCAGTTCACCAGTTCTCTCTTCATTGTATCTACTACGCCATTTAACAAATACACTGAATTTTTACCATTAGTTATTGTATTTTTCATCCCTAAAAAATCTACTGTTCAAATATTCCAGATTGCAATAGTTAGAATCTGTTCTTTAAATGTATCTAATGCATTTATTTCATATTCTGCATCTAATAATTCTAATATTGGCTGTTTGTGTAGATCTAATATTGGCTGTTTGTGTAGATTCTTTTCCTTTGTTGACTTTTGTCTTGGTCACTTGTTTCCCTATGTATGTAGGGAATTTTATTGTGAGTGCATGTTTTGGACTTTTATCTGTGGGAATTTTTAGAGGTCTCTATATAAAATACATTCTTTGTAAGAGCATTTTCGTCTTCTGCTACCAGGCAGGCAGAGACACTGACGATATGTGACAAGTAATATTTTCAACTTTTTGGGGGGCCTCATCTTTCTGGTTTTTTCCTAATCCACAATAATATGACCTTAAGTCCCAAGACCAGGTGAGTGAAGACATGAGGTTAGACATTCTCAGGGCATTCCTTTTATTCATCTCCACCCAGAGTTGAAGTTGAGTTAAGAGCTTTCTCCAAGATGCCCCTCTACAGGACAGGTATTTTTTTCATGGTATCTGAAAGTATTACCTTTGTCAAATGCAAAGGGCTTTAAAATGACTTTCACTCTTGGCATGAGGAGTCACTTCTTCACCAAATGCATCTATTAAAATTCCCTAGACCACAAGGAATGGACGAAGACCACTACACAAATCATGGTTCTAACTTTCAGTTATTCCTTTGTGTTGACACTTTCTTGTTTGGCTTTTTGCATGTGTTTTAGGGGTGGTTTTTGTTGTTGTTGTTTTTGCCTCCAGGGAATTCCTTTAATTTACTGTCAGATCAACTAGGCATTTCAAAAGATATATATAATTTTTAAAAAGCTAGTTTTTTTTTGCTTTGCTCTCCTGGGAGGGTATTCTCTGAACATCTATTATGTTGTTGACAATTCTTCTAGTGATAGCTATTTAAAAATCCTTGTGAAGTAACTTTAAGAAACAGGGCACAAATAGAATAGATCTGAGGTTCTCCTAGTGTATTATCTTTAAATATTCAAGATGCTTCTTCATGAATCTCTAAGAATGTAAACAGAAGTTTCATCATAAAAAATTCACATTATGTTGTGCTCAAAATTGAAGTAACAAATTAGTCCTCACCTTCCGAGAAAGAAGTTCTTAATCAAAACCAGAAAAGTCCATTCTCAGGGATATAGGAAAGACAGCCAAACAAACACTAACAAACTCTATAAAATGGTTATGGGATGCAAATATTAAATTACAAATAAGCACAGAAAGATGCTGAATGCCTGTTAATAGCTCCCCATTTCTTAGACTTTCTTCTTCAACTGGAGTAGCAAGGGTTAACTCCAGTGATATGTGATAGGTTTTTGTGGAGACCTGAACCTCAAATTAAACATGACAGGAAACATTTTAATTTTGATGATAATTCCATTAAACACGATGTTATATTAAATAAATGTTATGAGCTAGATTATAATACTTGCCTCATTTTAAATATAAAAGCCTTAAAAGAAAATTCCCACTTGGAGTTTTTGTTTGCAACTACATAAGGGGGATGAAATGTATTCGTTTTTGTTGCGAGGAAATGTTTTGAATACTCTGAACTAGAGTTTTAAAATAAAGTTCTCAAGTTGGTGTACACACGCCTTGAGATTTTGGCCATCCCCCCGCTCACCACTTTGACCCCTGAATGTTGCAGTGTCCCAGGGTTCTCAGACATGGGCCCCATTTTCTTTTCTGTACCTTCCATCCTACCACCTCCCTAGGTGATTTCATCCAGTCCCATGGCTGTAAACAGCACTTGTAACTGGTGACCAACTAGTTTGCTATCAGCAGCCTCCACCCTGACTTAATCTCCAGATCCACATTTCTAATTTCTAATTTCCTACTTAATACCTGGACACTCACACTCACATCACAAACAAGCCTTTTGACCTTCACATTGCCCAGAACCTGCTCCTGCCTTGCTTCCCATTACTCTGTATCACTTGGCATTGTTTAATTTTTGTTCTAGAACTCACATTGATAGGTAAGCCCCACGGAGCCACAGCCTTCATCTACTATGGTTGATTAGAGTCTAGACCTTGCTTGGACTTGCTTAGAGCCTAGAACAACACCTGTCCTAGAAGGGGCCCAATAACTATTCACAGAAGGAATGGAAAAAATGAACACCCTTTTCTCTTGAAATCATGCCTAAAATCTCTCCCCACTGCCACGTCTTTTCTCAGCTTTCTTTTACCCCATCAGCACTGCTCTGCTTTGTCATTTCTTAAACACAACAAGGTCTTTTATGATGCTTCCTCTCCCTCTGCCCAACCTGGTAAACTTTCATTACTTGGGGCCAACAGCCTGTTCTGCTTCTTCTATGCACTCATACAATTTTGTACATAAATCATTTGGAAAATTGTATTTAGACATCCAGATAACCAGGATATCCCATTCAGTATAAAATCCTCCACAAGGACAGGGCCATGTTTTACTTAATTTTTTTTTAACTAACTTTCTAATATTTAGCACAATGCCAGATACATAGTTGATGGTCAATGAGCTTTTTTTTTGGGGGGGGGATGGGGACTGGGAGTTGATCAGTAAGGTCATGGTAACAATTATGTTTTCAAAAAGCAACCTAATCACCAGAATCAACTATTAAAACATTGGCTCAAAAGAATCAATCTAATGTATATTTAATTTATATTCAAATGGAACTTCTTGAGTTTATTAATTTAAAAATAACATATACATAATAGGCAACATACCAGTATATTATATATGTTCATAATGTATATTATAAACTGTCAGATATAAACATAAAATTCTATACTTCGAATAAATAATTGTTTAAAACTGAATTTCCTTTAAAGTTTACCTTGTGTAATGTATTTACAAACACAAATTGTCAAGAAATACAAAACATAACAACAAAAATCTGTATCTCTGACATATATTCAACTGATGTTTCTTGTATATAAGAAAGGATTCTTTACCAATTTGTGGTGTTTTCTAGTTTATTTTGGTAGTGTGATTGTACATCTGGAAACATGGAAGATAAAGGTAACCTGAACCATTTGAGTTTTTTCCTCTTGCCAAAAGGAGACAAAAACCACAGAAGTAGAGTTTTTTTTTTTTTTTACTTAATTTAAGACCCTGATGATCATTAACTCAGGAACCATAATAGTTAACCTGGCACAACAGCATCATGATGAAGAAGATTTTTCTTCTGTCTAGATTTTCAAATTCCCAGACAATTATCCTTCCCTTATCTGGCCATGAGTTAAGAAGATTGGTATCATGTGATTATAGAAGAGGTAAGTAGCCTTCAAGACAGCCAGACAGGTAGAGAGACTCAGGGTAGTTTGCTCCTAAATGCCCAAGATTTTTTTTTTTTTTTTAAAGATTTTATTTATTTATTTGACAGAGAGAGATCACAAGTAGGCAGAGAGGCAGGCAGAGAGAGAGAGAGGAGGAAGCAGGCTCCCTGCTGAGCAGAGAGCCCGATGTGGGACTCGATCCCAGGACCCTGAGATCATGACCTGAGCCGAAAGCAGCGGCTTAACCCACTGAGCCACCCAGGCACCCCTAAATGCCCAAGATTAATGAAACTATTCTTAAGAACATATATAGCATATAATGCTATATGGACATGATTCATTTGCTTGGAAGAATTATTATAATATCCCCCAAATAAAAAGGTAACCACACATTTGTTCATCGATATGAATTTTGATTATTTTTAAATGCCCCAATTCTTATTGTTTAAATGAATCCAACAGAATAGAAATATTTTGAAGATAAGGTGGCTCATTAAGCTTGAAAACTTAAAATTGGAAGCAACATAAACAGCAAAGTAAAAATCTGAGTATGGCAATGAAAATTTAAGGAGTTCAGGCAGTAAAATAGTCCATTGAGGTTGGCAAACCTCACTTGTGGTTATATACAAACTCTTAAGTTCTTTATAGAATAAAGTTTTCACTGGCACATAGATGTAAATTTTGGAAGGTACCAAATAATACAGATTTTAGAAAAATATTTGTACAAACAGAGTTTGTTACTTTAGCTTTCAATTCTAGTTAAAGGAGAAACAGAAAACCATTTTGTGATTTTTTAACTTTACTGAGCTAAGAAATATATTCTTTTATCAGGCCCATTAGAGATAAGTGACCAAAAGCAAAACTCTGCATTATAAACATAATAAGAGACACTACTCACAACTTTCCAGTATTAAACAAGCCCTGATTGTAATTTAGTTACAAAGGTAAAATCTGATAAAGGATCAGCCCAAGTAAGTTGTGACTGCACTAGGCACTGCCCAGGGATCTTGAACTTGGAGTGAGTAGACAAGTAACAACAGAGCACTGGGAGAGTAGGGAGCACAGAACAAGAGACACTACAGCTCACAGGTCAGCAGGAGTCCATGTCAAGGAAGGGAGCATTTGAAGGGAAACCTGAAGGTGTTCTACCAGATATCGCCTTGCTGCTTAGGATATATGGAAGGATAACAGCATCAAGTTAGAAGACATTGGCTCAAGACTGCGTACCTCTAGTATTGATCAAAAGAAGTAAGTAGACTTCTTCCATATATATCAAAAGAGCGAGATACACTGGGTGATCTTTAAGTTTTCATTCCACTCTAAAACTCTTAAGACTGTGATTTCTTCCTCAGCAGCCCATGCTTCTCTGATGCGGATGGATTTAATTTTTCAGCAGGCTTGTGAGTTACTGACCCCTCTAGCCTAAGTGGACTGTGAAAATACTGAAAATACACAGATTAGTTCAGAGAAAACCACAGAATAATTTTGTTTCACTCTCCTTTCCCAACACACTAAATTCTAACAGAATCGAGTAAGCAATATGAGAAATACGAGAACACTGGTTACTTATATTTCTTACTTCTATTACGGGGTAGAAGACAAATAAAGATAAGATTAATAAAGGAAAATAAAGAGAACTCCAGAAATAAATGTTACTTTTCAATACTCACAAAGTCATAGCTTATACCATATCTAGCTGGAGAAAAATTCCATTAAATTCTGGTAAGCAGCATTAAGAAGGTTTCATTTTTATTTGTAAAACAACTTCCAGGGGAAGCCATGTGAGTTTCAGTAGTAAGACGGGGAGAGAGACTTATTGGCCTCACAGATGGTGGATGCATGACTCTGGGTTAACTCGTATCAGCAACGAGCTAAAGCTATGAATTTAGTAACTAGGCATAACTGACCATTGCTCTAGAAAGTATTTCTAGAAAGAAATAATTTCTAGAGTAGTATTTCTAGAAAGAAATACTACACCCTTGACCTCAGCTCTCCTCAAAAATGAGTGGACTGCTCACAAAGACAGTCAAAGTAATCAGTACAAATCCACTGCTGCTTCTGGAAAATACTAGACAAAGGGCAGTCCCTATCAGTGGGTATTGATTATTTACTCACACCATCAGTTTGTTACAGGAAAAAAGCAATAATGGGAGTACACCTTTTAGAAGCACTGCCTACCTAGAGCCACAATCATCTTTGCTATTTTGCTGTGCAAGGGCTAAGTGTCACGGCACTCATCAGTAGTATCCAGAATGAAACTAAGCCCCATGAGAAAGAAAAAACACACTTTTTGTGCTCTGGTTATTAATATTTTCTCCTTATAGACAGGAACAACGGTGTTCCAGGTCTTCCCAGACAATCCCAATCAACCTGTGGGTTAGCAAATAAGATGCACGTGGTCTTACCCTTAGGCACAAAGAATCGTTTAGAGCAAGCATCTGGGGTTTATCATGTTTTCCTGGTGTAGGTACATGATATTCGTGAGAGAGTAAGTGTCTACCTTCTGCAGCCACTGAAGATAAACAGAGAGCCCCCCGTGCTTGGCTCAGAGCATCCGCGCTGCACATGTGCTCCCGCAAGCACTGGATACACGTTAAGTCATTAATCCTCACCGTTACTTCCCCCCATAAACCACGTGTGATTATTCTTTAATGGTTAATGAAACTCAGTCAAGAAGGATAATGGCCTTGCTCAAGGCCACAGAGGGAGCCTGTGTTAGAAAAGAATGAGACTTGAGTGATTTTTGGCCTACGGGCTTGTACTTGGACCACCAGGTCACGGATGATGGAAGAGCCTTTCCTGAACTGCGTGCAGACTATTTGTGTTTCTGTGTGTGCGTGCGTGCACCTGCACACTCAAGTCTGTAGGCAGGAGGACACATACTGGAACTGCAAGGTCCTATATTCAGTGTGTCCTTCCATTTCTCACTATTAGAAAAACATTTATAGGGGTGCCTGGGTGGCTCAGTGGGTTAAAGCCTCTGCCTTTGGCTAGGGTCATGATCTCGGGGTCCTGGGATCGAGCCCTGCGACGGGCTCTCTGCTCAGCAGGGAGCCTGCTTCCTCCTGTCTCTGCCTGCCTCTCTGCCTACTTGTGATCTGTGTCTCTGTCAAATAAATATATAAAATCTTAAAAATAAATTTATTATATTGTGATAAATTGATTAATGGAAATTTGTTCTTTTCCCTTTTTACTTCTTTTGTCGAAGAAAAAGAAATCTGGGGCAACAAGTAAAAAGGCTGAAACCAAGGGTGCCTAAGTAGCTCAGTGGGTTAAGCCTCTGCCTTCGGCTCAGGTCATGATCCCAGGGTCCTGGGATTGAGCCCCGCATTGGGCTCTCTGCTCGGCAGGGAGCATGCTTCTCTCTCTCTGCCTGCTTGTGATCTCTGTCTGTCAAATAAATAAATAAAATCTTAAAAAAAAAAAAAAAAGGCTGAAACCAGACGAACACATTCTAAACTACAGAATGTCACCAGATAGTTGTGTTTTTTTGTTTTGTTTGTTTGTTTGTTTGTTTGTTTGTTTCAGGGACCAGACTGTTCAGTCATAAGGTTTACATTATAGTAACTTTTTTTTTGGCAGACAGATTGCTTTTCTTTATAGAAAGGTGCTCTAGGACAGTGGTGAAGTGTACAAGTTGAGGAGTAAAAACTCCCAGAACTAGAACTCTGTTCTACCGTTTTGTGCCTGCATGACGTTGGGCAAATAACTGAAGGTCCATGGCTCAGTGTCCTTGTCGAAAAGGGACAATAGTAGTACTCCATCACAGGACTGTTGTCAGGATCACACAGGGTAAGACAATACATTTATAATGTGCTTACAAGTGTGCTGGGCAGGGGCTCAGTCAGTTGAGTGTCTAATGCTTGGTTTGGCCCTGGTCATGAGCTCAAGGTCATGAGAACATGCCCCGCATGGGTGCCCAGCAGAGTCTGCTTGAGATTCCCTCTCCCTCTCCTCTGCCCCTCCCACTGTTCTCTCCCTCTCTCTAAAATAAGTAAATCTTAAAAAAAAAAAGAAGTGTGTTGAGCACACAGGAAGAACTCGTTGGAGCTCAGATATCATCGCCATCATCATTAAAAATATGTAAGATATGATGACAACTTTGTAATAGAGCTTGAAGTCCGAAATTGTGATGCCACCAACTTTGGCCTTCTTTTTCAATATCCCTTTGGCTATTCGAGGTCTTTTCTGGTTCCATATACATTTTAGAATTATTTGTTCCATTTCTTTGAAAAAGATGGATGGTACTTTGATAGAAATTGCATTAAATGTGTAGATTGCTTTAGGTAGCATAGACATTTTCACAATATTTATTCTTCCAATCTAGGAGCATGGAACATTTTTCCATTTCTTTGTGTCTTCCTCAATTTCTTTATGAGTACTTTATAGTTTTCTGAGTATAGATTCTTAGCCTCTTTGGTTAGGTTTATTCCTAGGTATCTTATGGTTTGGGGTGCAATTGTAAATGGGATTAACTCCTTACTTTCTCTTTCTTCTGTCTTGTTGGTGTAGAGAAATGCAACTGATTTCTGTGCATTGATTTTATATCCTGACACTTTACTGAATTCCTGTACAAGTTCTAGCAGTTTTGGAGTGGAGTCTTTTGGGTTTTCCACATATAGTATCATATCATCTGAGAAGAGTGATAATTGGAATACAAGCTGGTGCAACCACTCTGGAAAGCAGCATGGAGGTTCCTCAAAATGTTGAAAATAGAACTGCCCTATGACCCAGCAATTGCACTACTGGGTATTTACCCTAAAGATACAAACGTAGTGATCCGAAGGGGCACGTGCACCCGAATGTTTATAGCAGCAATGTACACAATAGCCATACTATGGAAAGAACTTAGATGTCCATCAACAGATGAATGGATAAAGAAGATGTGGTATATATACACAATGGAATACTCTGCAGCCATCAAAAGAAATGAAATCTTGCCATTTGCGACAACATGGATGGAACTAGAGCATATCATGCTTAGTGAAATAAGTCAAGCGGAGAAAGACAACTATCATATGATCTCCCTGATATGAGGAAGTGGTGATGCAACATGGGGGCTTAAGTGGGTAGGAGAAGAATCAATGAAACAAGATGGGATTGGGAGGGAGACAAACCATAAGTGACTCTTAATCTCACAAAACAAACTGAGGGTTGCTGGAGGGAGGGGGGTTGGGAGAAGGGGGGTGGGGTTATGGACATTGGGGGTGTGTGTGCTTTGGTGAGTGCTGTGGGGTGTGTGGACCTGGTGATTCACGGACCTGTACCCTTGGGGATAAAAATATATGTTTATAAAAAATAAAAAATTAAAAAAATATGTAAGATATGAAAACTCTATTTTTAAACTAAGCGACTGGTCAATGTCATGCACACTTCTTCTTTTTTTTTTTTTTTTTAAAGATTTTATTTATTTATTTGACAGAGATCACAAGTAGGCAGAGAGACAGGCAGAGAGCGGGGGAAGCAGTCTCCCTGCTCAGCAGAGAGCCTGATGCAGGGCTCGATCCCAGGACCCTGGGATCATGACCTGAGCTGAAGTCAGAGGCTTTAACCCACTGAGCCACCCAGGCGCCCCCATGCACACTTCTTATAAAATTAAAAAAAAAATTATTTAGAACAACAGTGAAGAGGCCAAATAAATAAATAAATAAATAAAATCAGGACAAAAGAATTTTGTGAAAATATACCTAAACCAGAGTGCAGGAGAACACAGCAGGAAGAAATGCCACTTTCTCAAATGTCGACTTATACCTTCGTCCTGAATAAAATTGCTGGTACACATCAACACTGGTACAACTTCAACATTCATCTTTCATTTGGTGGGCTTTCATCATGAAGAGCGTGCTTCATGGGTGAAAATTAGATATGAATGTTGCTGTCCTCAAGTTTATTGATTGCCAATGTCTTTGGTTCTAAGAGCTCATCTAGACCATTGGCTCAGAATGGAAAGCACGCTAACGTTACAGACATGAATGTAGGGTACCGTCAAATACAACTGTCACAGGTAAATAAAGCACACTGGTCTACTGCTTACAGACAGAAAATAGCACCATATATTTTGGGTCTCAATATTTTGAGACCAATATCAGAGTAAGAAAATCTCCTTGGAAATTAAAAATATGATGATCAAAACTAGAAGAATTGGAAGATAAGGTCAGGAACATCTAGGTAACATAAACAGACAGAGCTAAAAAAAAAAAAGTAAGGAACAGGTTAAGGCTCAGAAAGTTGATGCAGTAGATTTGAAAGCCAACTCACAGGAGCACTGCAATGAGAAAATCTGAGCAAATACAGAAGAAGAGATTATCAAAGAATTTAAAAAAAGAATTCACAAAACTGAAGGCTATTACTCTTTAAATTGAAAGCGCCCATCAAAGTATTCCATCAAAATCAATGGGGAAGACCCACACTTTAAGATAGATCAGTGAAATTTCAGAACATCAAGGATAAAGCGAATATCCTCAAAGCTTCAAGAAAGAGAGAAAAAGTCACCTACAAAGCAATGTGTGAAGGTGTGAACAACATGGGACTTCTCGTCAACACTTCTAGATCCCAAAAGGTAATGGAGAAAGGCCTTTAATGTTATGAGGGAAAAATCACTTTCTGCCTAAAAATCTATCCTATCCCAACTATCACGGAAATGTAAAAAAAAAAAAAAAAAAAGAATGTCAAGATATTGGTTGGACAGGTAACCACTCCAAAAGTTTATTCCCCATTTTCCTTTTCTTAGGAAAGAAAAGGAATGCGCTTCCTTTAGGGATGTACTTCCACCAAATGAAGAAGAAACCTAGGAGAGACCTGTCCAAGTGTTAGAGAAATCAGTCAGGAAAGAAAAGGGCAGGGGGACTGAGGGATACAGAGAGAAGTGGCTGTAAGAAAAGGGAGTTCTGTGAGTATGATCGTATCTATATCATCCTTGGAAGAATTAGAAGCACTGAGGAGGGAAAGACCGTAAGAGAAATGATTAGAGCACACGTCTCTAGCTTAGCAATAGCAACATGGGGCCTCATTAGCTATACATTTTATTGCTTTGCAACTTATAGAATTACCTTAAAACTTAATTATGTTAACCAGAAAATTACTACTATTAACCATATTAATATGGAAACAAAGATAAAGCTGACAAAATTTAAGAGAGGAAATTGGAAAAGCAATGAATAGAAATGTCACCGCACTGATTTATGAAATAAACTAAATGATAACCAACTTTAGAAAAAAGTTTAGTTGTATAAAGTTTAGTTGTTTAAAATGACACAAGGGGGGAAAGATGAGAGTCAGATACTTGAGAAACTGTACAGACTAAATTAAACCCCCGTGGATCAAATGAAATATGCATTCCGAAGAACTGACACTGAGATCTTAATATGACAGGCAAAACTCACACAAAGTCCACACAAGTCTAAGACGGCATGATTGTTTGGATTTCTTGATGGTAACGACTACTGCCTTAAGTAAAAGCCTAATACAACACAGGGCTGCCCTACAGTCCTCATTCTGTTTTCCAGCAATGAAAGGTCCTATTGGTACTGTGTGATATGATATGTGTGGTTATGAAAAGAATTCTGATTAAAAAATAAATACTTAAAATGTTACTAAAATACATATTCTGATAAGTGTTGTCTTTCAGAACAATCCAGTCCTGCTGCCAATTTCAGGACTGTTGTGGTAGAACTCTCCCCTTGGACAGCCTAAATCCTCTCAGGGAAATGCAAAGGAAATACCACCTTATTATTATATATATTATATATTATATGCATAATACATATTATATATATTACTATTATAGAATCTACTCCCAGTTATTTTTTTTAACAAAAATATGAATTATCTATACTGAACTTTCAACTCAATAATCATCCTTGGTTTCAAATGACTTTTAAATAACCCCCCCAAACAAATCTGTTTTCAAAGAAATACTATTTTCATCCCCTAAGACTATTCAAAGATATCCTCACAGGTTGTCAAAAGAAGGTTTTTTGAAAAATCTTTGGAATAGCATCTAGTTTTGGACTGTTTGCTTAAAAAATTCCTTCCTAGGCATACCTTACTCAGACACATATACAGACACCATTAAATGTCTGGATACTTTTCAACTTGAGGTGGCTGAAATTCCTTTCTTAAGAATTTTTTTCAGACTTTAACACATATTACAATATCAAAGAGGACTTTCCTTCTAAGTCATCAAAATTCACCCTATTAAGCAACTATCATTAATATTTCTAAAGTCCTTCAGTGTTCATTATATGTATCTCTCTATATATTATAGTATTTTGGTCAATATAGTTACTGTTCAAGCATTCCATTGATTAAAGTGGATAAAACAATAATAAGCCAAGTTAAGAAAAAAAGTTAAAATCTTCCAGAAATAAATTTGCATCTTTGAACTAATACATGGCACAAAAATGTGTCACTACACATTCAGTTGTAATAGTTTTTCATAGAGAAGAGGTCAGGATTAAAACTATAAAATGAACACATTTTTTTTATAAAGTAAAAACTTCCAATGATAAGAATGAGAATATTAAAACAATTTTTTATTTTACTATAAAATCACAGTGTCAAAATGACATTTCTGATGGAGAGTTCAAAATGTTATTTAAAAAAATAACTACTATAAATGTTGCTTGGTGATTTAATATGTAGTTCTTGGTATAATATGGAAAAATTGTTATTAATGTTTTAAGCTGTGGTTTCATGGCCCTCTGTGGTGATGGATCCTAAAATAATAACAGTTTGGTCACCATATTTCTCAATTCCAGGTCAAACAGTCAACAATATCCTTGCTCAGTGACATGCACCTCAGAACGCTCACCGAAATGTTCCAGGTAACAATGTAGCAGAGATTTTTGCCATACTTGGCAGGGAATCATGTGGTATAGATTATCATTTCAGACACAAATTCATTTTTAAAAGAGAAAAATTCTTCGGCTGGTTAATGATGTGGTTTGAGGACATAGCACTAAGGAATAAAAGAAACTTCATAGGAGGATAAATGGACGAGGACAGACTACGAAGCACAACCAAGAATAAAAACCGTCATCCTCCAAAAAGAAGTGAAAACACTCTGTTTTTCTTTTATCGTTCCTTAATTAACGAAGGGAAGTTCTGTTACTTGCATCTCCCTCATGACTGGTTATTTTAGCAACATTCTCCAGGATTTTTAGAAAATCTCACGCAATCGGGTAAGTTTTTGAAACGGTAAAAAGTCTCGCTCCTGGCAGGTACCTGGCAGTATTTTTCCAAGCCTACGCTGACAAAAGCAGGGATTTAAAAACATTACCTTTGTGTTGTGATGCCTTCCTCTGAGCAGGAGTGGCTGCCGATTGCACCTGCTGCTGTTTGACCAAATTTCCTTCACTTCCAGTTCTCAAAATCTTCTCACCTACACTGATTTTTTTCTGTTTGCTGTTCAACTCGTCCCTTCGAGGTGATGGCAGCTTGGAAGCTGCATTAGCAAAGAAAGGTCTAGCCAAGCGAGAAGGTTTGGACATTTTAAACAGCAGGGAAAAAAAAAAAAAACACCAACCCAACAATAAAAAGAACCAACCCAAGAATGTTACCTGCTGGGGCAGCAGATTCTAAAAATTCCTTTGAGCTTCTCTCTTCAACTGCCACAGTTACAGCGGAGAGTGCAGCCGTATAGAAAGTGCTGGGCTGCCACCGGATTTCTTTTAAACAAAAGGCATCATGCAGCCACATAGCCCATTTGCTAGACCTGTGGAATGTAAATGTGTGTTTCGAAGACCCCGGTGACAGTTTTGCAATGGGAAACGCTCCAAATCGGAGTGAACAGCAGATGCTCGAATATGCAATGTAAAAGACACGCACACACAGAATTTCCTAGCGTGCACAGACTAGACACGGGACAGACAGCCTAGAAGTGGAAAATGAATGCAAATATTACCCCACCCACTCAGGTACAATATACAAAAATGAACCAGATGTGAGGTTTATATTACTATGAAGTACATACCACATTCGGTTTCCAGGCATTAGTTCAAGCAAATATTTCCTCGCCTTAGCACATTCTTATGTTATACTCCAAAAGTTGACTGTGGAGTGAATGCCCACCTACATAATTACTTCTCCGGCTGTTTATAGAACATGCATAGCACCATGGAAAAGAAGGAAACAGAAGGATATAATTTCCATACCTGTCTGAGCTACTAGGAGTACCTAGGGACTGATAAGAAGAGTTGTGTGTCCTTGTGACATTGGACACACGTGTGTGTGTGTGTGAGTTGTGTGCATGTGTGTGTGGTGAGGTGTGGGGGTCTGAGAAGAGGTAGAAATTATTTTCCTTTCTTTTTAACATTATTTTTAAACTTACTTTAGAGAGAGAATGCAGAAGGAGGGGCAGAGGAAAAGGGAGAGGGAGAATCTCCCAGCAGACTCCCCACTGAGCTCAGAGCCTGATGACCCTGAGATCATGACCTTGAAATCATGACCTGAGCTGAAACCAAGAGTCCGACACTTAATCCACTATGCCCCCTAGGCACCCTGTAATTTATTTTACTTTTTAAAGAGCATAGAATTTATTCCAATGAACAAATGAATACATGTAATGACCAGGCTTTCTAAAAGACCAATAGTGATGTAACAATAAAGCATTCAGGAGGTCCTATTTTCTAGGATGAAAACATTCCTTCCACCAAAATCAGTACCAGGAGTGCACAATCCCTTCCCCACTAAGGGTAACCATTTTCCTCTTGGTTTCCCCTGTCAGTGGTTTTTATGACTTGGGGTTAAGCTGTTTCCAACCTCAATTATTCTGTGTTCCCTTAGGGAGAGTCTACACAAACTCGCTCTGAACTATAAAAAGGTTCTGTGAATACGTGATCCTCCAACACCACTCCAAGTGTAAATACCATGCCATTCCCCATTTATAGTTGATAAATGCACAGCTACTTAGCACTTTATTGGAGGCAGAACTATGCACTGGAAAGAGTATACATTTTAGAATCAATTGGACATGGAGATACTTCTAAATCCTAAATTGGGCTCAGCCTTGGGCAAGTTCTTTTCTCATCAATAAAACTGAGACAGTGATTCTAGCTGAAGTGACAGATCCGCACCTTGTCTGGCAAGTGACATCGCTCAATAGATGTGAATTTCTTTACCCCGCCCCTCCAAAGATGCACCGTCGACTACACTCTAACTTAGAAACTAGAGCGATCGGTACCTCCCCAGTACCAGCCCCTTGGTGTTGCAGACAGAGGGTGGGTTTTCCTAAGTTCTATCTTCATTCCAACCTGCAGGATATCCTTGGGGTGACTGAGAAGATGTCCATGACAATTCACATGCAACTGAGGATGTAAAGGCAACTGTTACAGAAAGATAATAAAGATGCCACTCCAGATGAGAACTATATATAGGCTGCTACAGGGCACCAGCTCTCCTGGAGATAGTGATGATTGTTACAGTCATAGGTAACACTCCCTGGTATTTATCACTACCCGAACTCTTCTAAGTCACCCTCGCAGCTGCCCTAAGAGGCAGGGACTATTATTATCCCATTTTACAGATGAATAAACTGAAGCACTCACAGGCCCAGAAACTCACCCAGGAGCTCACGTATCATTCATACTGAAGGTGGGCTTTGAACTCAGTTAATTTGAACCCAGACCCTGCCCTCTTCTCCGATCATCAAAAAGTCTGGCTGCAAATCATACCATGTAACGAGTGTGAACATTCTGTGACCGTTCAGTCACAGGGGTACATGGGAAAAGTGCCTCTGCCCTCTCAGATGTCACGGGCCGGTCACCCAAATGCGCCACAACCCTGTGGCTACACAAGATGGGGACAGGACGACTGCTGGAGTTTAGCACCATAGGGACCAAGCGGCACCAGTCTAGAAGCACACATCCTGTGTTGGGGGGCAGGTGGAGAGAGTGGCAGTCTGGAGGGTGTGAGCGAGCAGCTTCTCATGGAACCTACTAGCCCGTGGTGTCAAGGTAAGTGGAAGAGTGAGACAGTGGCAGCAATGCTCTCCTGGGGACTACAGGGGGCTCAGCCTCGGCTTTGCCCAGGCCTCTTGACCCTTCCCATCCCTGTCTCCTGATCTGGCTTTCTGGCCAGTTGTCAAGCAAAACAAGTTGCCAGGATCCGTCTGACTTCTAAGTTCACCCTGTTCATACACCTAGGAATGGACACCCCAACTTGTGTAACCACAGAGAAGTCCCTTCACCTCTTAAGACCAAATCACTAAGGTGTCATTGTATCTGCTCTGTTTATTACAACAATTAAATGAGATAATCAATATGAAAGCACATGGCCAGTTGTAAAATAACACATGAGTTAAAGGTAATAACCTGTATGGTTGTAAATGACCAATTTTTCCTCTTCATCTGGACTAAACATTGCTTTGGTATCCTAGCAAAATCTCTCCATAGCTGTGATCCGCAAACTTTTTCTCTAAGAGGCCAGCCAGTAAATATTTTCAGTTTTGTGGGCCATATGGTCTGTGTTGCAACTATTCAATTTTGCTCTCACAGTGTGAATGCAGAGATGACTGGGCAAGGCTATGTTCCAATAAAACTTTATTTACAAAAACAGCTGGCCAGAGGAAGTTAAGCCTAGTGTGTTGATCTCTGCTGTCTAGCAGCTCATTAACCATTTGGGAAGGACAGTATCATTCTGACTCCTGTCTTCTTGACTAAAACCTGCTGTTTGACCCCTTGCCTCCCTCTATGTCTAGATGAGTGCCCTCTGTGTTCTCTCTCCAAAAATAGATGTGAACAATTTCTCAAATTACCTCACTCTTACCATTTGGACCTTACATCACATTCAGGGACTTGAGAGAGTCTCAGACGGACTTCATGAACACCCAATATTGATTCTCACTTAATGACAAAATGTAGGAGGACAGGAGTAGTACCCGCCTCTTGGGCTAGCTGGAATATAGCAGATTTGCCATTTTGTACCAATAGGTAACGTACATAGGTTGCCACCAGGAGGGAGGCACAGTTTGAGCGCAAGGGTAACCAAATCTGTAGTCTGAACTTGACTTGTAAAATTCTCCTTGCTTCATAGATGCAACATAAAGACTTCTAAGTTTAGACTCCTCAATTTCCTGGTTAAATGCTACAAAGATTTCTTGATTTAACAACTCTAATTTCTAAGAATCCTTTAAAAGGCATTTCTTATGAGTCCAATAAAAGTTGCTTTACACCATGATGTCACCCATCTGTACTTCTATATTGTAAAAGGGTCTCAAAATTATAAGACTGCCAATGCCAAGAAGAACTTCTCTGGTTTTCATTGCAGAACACTCCCATACATGGAAGCCTGAATGATTTATCTGAAACAACAGTAGATTTGAAAGCAGCTTGGAAAAGTTGTACAAAAATGTGTTAGACAGCCAGGTTGTGTGATGGAGGCTGGAATTCTGTAGTCACAGAAGGTTTTCCATTTTCTATTTTAAGAGTTTTATCAGCTCTAAGTGCAAGTTAAAATTTTACATTCAAGAGTAGAATCCTGAAGTAAAGAAAAGTCATTTCTTATTAGGCTGGGCTTTGGTGATATTACTGAAGATAGAGCTTAAGGTATAACCACCTGAAAATGTCGGAAAATCTGAAAGTCATTCTTATGAGTAACTTAGTATAGTGTACTCGGATATATCCACAAGGGTTTTTTTTGTTTTTGTTTTTGTTTTTTAAGATTTTATTTATTTATTTGACAGAGAGAGATCACAAGTAGGCAGAGAAGCAGGCAGGGAGCAAGAGAGGAGGAAGCAGGCTCCCTGCTGAGGAACAGCCTGAAGGGGGACTTGATCCCAGGACCCTGAGATCATGACGTGAGCTGAAGGCACAGGCTTAACCCACTGAGCCACCCAGGCACCCTATCTACAAGGTTTTAAATACTTGTATTTCTAATGAGTACTGCCCTTTATTCACTCCAAACTGCAAACAAGTCAATGCTGTTAGAAAACTACACTTCTTTCCTTTGAAAAGAATTCTAATTAGAACTACATAGTTCTGAGAAGGAAAACAAAAGAGAAAACTGAAGACTTCAAGGAGTGAAGCAGCAACACGATGATTATCTGACAAGTGGTTGAGCTTATGAAGTCTCTTGCTATAACTTAAAAAGGTGACGGGTCTTCATTTGTATAATTTCAAGTTATCTTGCTCAGGTTCTTAATTATTATGAAACATCCAACATATTGAATTTTTGAGGTTAATTAAAGCCAAATCTTAAAAAAAAAAAAAAAAGTTAAGAGGAGGTTATTTCAGAACTTGCAGGCACTTGTGCAAATATGGAATGACATTTAGCTCAACAGATGTGTGATGCTTTTCTGAGATACCTTTCTGGTTCCCATAGGCTTTGATTTAGTGGCAGCAGGGGGGTAGAACTAATCATGATATGAAAGAGCAAAATGAATAAAATTAACAATGTGCTAAATCTTCTGGGGAAATTCTACATGTTCAATTAACTTTTTAAAAAATTTCTTAACTTTTAATCAAAATATAAAGTAACATCTTAGTGTTCTGTGCAATTAATTTTTTAAAAAAGATTTTCTTTTGGAGAGAGAAAGAGAGTACAAGTGGGAGGAGGAGCAGAGGGAGAGAGAGAGTGGGAGAGAGTCTTAGGCAGACTCTGCATTGAGCACAGAGCAGGATATGGTGCTCGTTCTCAGGACCCTGACATCATGACCTGAAATCAAGAGTTGGATGCTTAATCTACTGAGCCACTCAGGCACCTGATGTTCAATTAACTTTTGATGAATGGTGAGTTAAGAGAAAGTGTATCCATTAAACATGAAAGTCATGTGATCCACCAATAAAGACAACACATATTGTTGGCTTCAAATGTGTTTAAAGATTACATTTCCTCTTTTTCTTTATTAAAACCTAGGTAAATTTTACAGAATAGTAGTAAAGAAACCAGGCATCCAAAAAAGTAGTAAAATTAAGAAATGGCTCTTTTCTTTGAATATTAGATCACACAGCTTTAAAAATTAAAAGATGTAACATTATAGATCATTAGGGAAATGTAAAATCGAAACTGCAGTGAGATACCATTTCACAAATGTAAGGATAATTATGACCCCCCAAATCAGAAAATAGTATGTGTTCGGCAAAGATATGGAGAAACTGAAGTCCTGGTGCAATAGTGGTGGGGATATAAACTTGTGCAGCCAATGTGGAAAATGGTATTGGTGGTTCCTCAAAGAATTAAACATAGATTTACCATATGATCCAATAATTCCATTCCTGAGGATACACCCGAAAGAAATGAAAGCAGAAACTTAGACAGATATTTGTACACCCATTTTTATTCATGGAAGCCAAAAGGTGAAAGCAACCCAGGTGTCCAACGATGGCTGAATGGATAAACAAAGTATGGTGCAAGCATATTAATAATGGCAGAATATTATTCAACCTTCAAAAAGGAAGGAAATTCTGGCATATACTATAACAACATGAGTGAAGTTGAGGACACTATGCTAAGTAAAATAAGCCAGTCATAAAAAGACAAATATTACATGATCCCATTTACATGAGGTACCTAGAGCAGTCAAGTACTTAGAGAAAGAAAGAACACTGGGGCTGGAGGATGGGTGCACTGGAGGGTAAGCAATTTGTGAGTCGAGAGTTTCAACAGAGGAAGTGAGAAAGTTCTGGAGATGGCTGGTGTTGATTGCTCTGCAAAAATGCAAGTGCACTTTAATGCCATAGAACTTTGAAATTAAAAATGGCCAAAATAGGGCGCTTGTGTGGCCTAGTCTGTTAAGTGCCTGGCTCTTGATTTTGGCTCTGGTCATGATCTCACAGTTGTGGGATCAAGTCCCACATCAGGCTCTATGCTCAGTGGAGATTCTGCTGGATATTCTCTCTCTCACCCCCTCCCTTTGTACCTCCCCCTTCCCCTGTTCTTGAACACTCTCTCTCAGGTAAATAAATAAATAAATAAATCTTTTAAAATAAATAAAAATTAAAAATAAAAATGGCCCAAGTGGTAAATTTAATATTATGGTAATTTAAATTCCCATTTGCACACATTTGATACTCGACTTCCCCCTCATGCACCTAGAGCTACACAATGGTCTACTTTGTCCATCTCTCTAACTTTCTGTAGCTCAGGTAATGCAAATTCTTTTTTCACAAGTTGGGAACTGGGTTTAAGGAGATATCCAGAGTCATCCTGCTAGCGGAGGACAGACATGATTTTCTCTCTGTGGCCTAACCATGGCTACCTGGTAGAACCAACATTACCCCCTTGCATTATCACAGCAGCCACACTGCAAAGCAGATGATACAAACTCTTGAAAGGGAACTTATTCCATTCTCTCTCCCCAACAGTCTTGAAAAGACAAACGCAAACACCATTCTAAAAGCAATGAGGAAGAAAGGTAAAGATGAATTCGTCTCAGAAAGACTCTGAAAGCCACCTTTCTAGAACTCATCTCCTGGCTCTTTGGTTCTCTGGCACTGGCCTTTAACTCTCCCTGGAGAGCATCTCTTTTTCTTGGAAGGCCTAGCAAACTCTCCTCAAAATGGGAGAGAGAGTACCCCCACGGCTTCAGAATCCTTCCTAGCAAATACTTTGGCCCCTATTTTCCAAAATTTATAGTGAATTATTTTATAGAAACTCCTACAGTAGAGTGTTTCCATTTTCTCTAAATAAATAAAGAAGCACGGAGCACCCTGCACTGTTTCTGTTCAATAAAAGAAGTTCCCACCAGACCCTGAATACTCTTTAGAGTGAATGAAAGGAAGAATTTACTCTTGCTGTGTGAGAATTGTCTATAACCCTCCTATCTCTGCAGACTTGTGTTCACAAACAAGGCAATATAGATATTTATATAGAAAAACAGAGCAGCATCTATCTTAAAGAGAAGTCTGGTGTTTCTCCTCTTTTAACACTTCTAATTTACAAAATCAGATGAGGCTCTTCTGGAAGTGTTTTCCAACTTCATTTGAAGGAAGGATAGATCATATGATTCTTTTCCTCTCTAAAACAACTCACAGACCAAGAAAAAAATGTATTCGCTTATGGGCAGTTAAGAAAACTGTGAAATACAAGTTTATTTTCCATTATATTTTATGTCACTTCATAGCCCTGGGCTTCTTTCACTTCCTGCTTCTTCCTTGACATCTTTTTTTATGTCCTCAGGAGATCCCTAATTTTAACCCACCCAAAGCCTGCTTTCTGGAAAGGCTCTTCATGGGAAATTTAGAACTTAGAATATTTTTTTGGGTTAGCAATTTCAAAATAACAAATATAACACTTAATGATGGAAGCAGCAACTCTGATATGCCAAAAATGATATCCAGATTTTTTTTGGTATTCCTCAGAACATTGAAAACAAATTGTAAGTACAGCAAGTATAAAGAGGATATATACTAAAGTGTGTAGATCAAAATAGTACAAGAACATACCCATTCTCAGGCTCTGGAAATAAAACACTACCTTTGAAAAAGCTGAAGTCTTCTACATGCTCCCAATTGGCCACATGCCCCTTGAACCCTGAAGTGATGGCTTCCCTAGATTTAGTTTCAATGATTCTTTTGTTTTTCCTCAAAGTTTTACAAATGCGTCCAGATGTCTAAAAAAACATATTGCTTAGTTTTTCTTTTACTTTCTGTAAAAGACTTCAAACAGAATTTGCCCTTCTGTGACTTACTTTGAGGCTCAGCATTACCTTTCTTGAGATTTATGGATGTAGAAATTGGATATACTGTAATTCATTCACTTTCACTTTGGATAGTAGTCCACGACAAGAACATATCACAATGAATGAATGTATCATAATCTGAAGTTAGTGAACATTTGTTTGTTTGTTTTAGTGTGAAGCAAAGATCTGTTTTCCCTTCTTCCATATGGATAATCAATCCATCAATTATACTACACCACGATCCACCTTTTCCCATGGATCTGAAGAATCAGCTTTGTTATTTATTAGTTTCTATTTTTGTGTGAGTCTTTAATGGGTTCTAGAACATTTTTAAAAAATCTATTTGTCCATCTCTGTGCTGGCTGCCTTAACAATTGGAGCTAAATCATAATAAAAATAACTAATACATCCTGACATACCAGACACTGTTCTAAGCACTTTGCACATGGTAACCAATGCATTCCTCATCATTACCTTGTGAAGTGGGCACTGTCATTATATGGATGAGAAAACCGAGGTTCGGAGAAATAAATTATAGGTATCTAGGAAGGTTGAGAAGCCCAGTCTATCCACAGAGATTGTTCAGATCTGACTCATCATAAATCATGATACCTCATTGAGCAATGAATCTTTTTTTCTTTTAAACTGGAGTGTAACTGATGCACAATGTTACATTAGTTTCAAATACACAAGACAGTGATTCAACAACTCTGTTACACTATGCTCTCCAAAAGCATAGCTACCATCTGTCACCATGCAATGCTAAATAATACTACTGGATATGTTCCTTATGCTTTACCTTTTATTCTCTTCACTTATTCATTTCATAAGTGGAAACCTGTATCTCCTACCAGCCTTCATCCATTTTGACCATCTCCCCACTGCCTTCCCCTCTGGTAACTAGTGGTTTGTTCTCTTTATTTATAGGTCTGATTTTGCGTTGGGTTTGTAGGTTTATTCATTTGTTTTGTTTTTTAGATTTCACATATAAATAAAGCTTGTTTATCTCTACTTGACTTATTTCTTTTAGGACAAAGGGTCATCTTAAGGTGTGATTTGGGTGTTCTTAGACCTTTGCTCTAATATGCAGATTTTATAAGCATCTTGCTAAGTTCCATACAAAGCAAAAACCATGACATTTTTTTCATTAGTCATAACAAAGAAAATTTCAGGACCAGAGGGATTCATAGGTAAATTCTACCACATTTTTTAAAAAGACTTAATACTAATTCAACTCACAGTCTCCCAAAAAGGAGAAGAGGGGGGGAACACTCCCAAACTTATTTGACAAGGCCTTATTATCCTAACACTAAAATCAGACAAAGACACTAAAAGAAAAGAAAACCATAGGCCAATATCCTTCATAAACACAGAAGCAAAAATGAGCAAACCAAATTCAATAATACATTAAAGAGATCATATGCCATGATCAAGTGGGACATATTCACGTAATGCAAAGATGGTTCAACATTTACAAATCAATCATGTGACAGACCACATTAACAAAATAAAGGATAAAAATCATGTGATCATCTCGAGATACAGAAAAAGCATTTGACAAAATCCAACATCGTTTCGTGATAAAAATTCTCAGTAAACTGGGTATAGACAGAATATATCTCAACATAATAAATGCCATATATGACAAAGCCACAGTTACTATCATACTCAACACTGGAAAGCTGAGAGTTTCTTCTCAGATCAGAAATAAAACAGGGAGGAGGCCTGGGTGGCTCAGTGGGTTAAAGTCTCTGCCTTCGGTTCAGGTCAAGGTCCCAGGGTCCTGGGATCAAGCCCCGCATCGGGCTCTCTGCTCAGCAGGGAGCTTGCTTCCCTTCCTTTCTCTCTGCCTGTCTCTCTGCATACTTGTGATTTCTGTCAAATAAATAAATAAAATCTTAAAAAAAAAAAAAGAAAACAGGGATGTCTACTCTCTGCACTTTTATTCAACATGTACTAGAAGTCCTAAACAGAGCAATTAGAAAAAAAAAAATAAAAGGTATCCATATTGGAAATAAAGAAGTAAAATTGTCTCTATGTTAGACAATAAGATATTATATATATGAGAAATTCTGAAGACTGCACCAAAAATGGTTAAAACTAATCAATATAAAAATTTGCCCTACACAAAATCAATTTGAAAATCCATTGCATTTCTATGCACTGACAATAAACCAGCAGAAAGAGAAATTAGGAAACTAATCCCATTTACAATGGCATCTTAATACAAAGCAATCTTAAGAAAGAACAAACCTGGAGGCGTCATGCTCCCAGATTTCAAACTGTATTACAAAGTTAGAATAATGAAAACAATATGGTATTGGTATAAAAACAGACACATGGATTAATGGAACAGTGCAGAAAGACCAGAAATAAACCTACACATATACAGTCAATTAATTTATGACAAAGGAGCCAAGAATATACGATGGGGAAAGGTGCTAGGAAAACTGGACAGCTACAGAGCTACAGGTAAAAGAATGAAGGTGGACCACTGTCGCAACATGCACAAAATCCAACTCAAATTGGATTGAAGATCTGAACGTAAGACCTTTAACTATAAACCTCCTAGGGAAAAAAATGGGTATAAGTTCCTTGACTTGGGTCTTGGATTTGACCCCCAAAGCAAAGGCAACAAAGCAAAAAGAAGCAAGTGGGAACGACATCAAGTTACAAAGCTTCTGCACAACAAAGGAAATGCTATGGTGGTAATGTTTTTGCAATTTATGTCTGTCCAACAAACGTGTCATATATACAACTTATACAATGCTATGTGCCAATTTTATCTCAATAAAGCTGGAAAAAAATTTTCCTTTGTAATGCATATTCAATCTACAAATAAATCTATGCCATTGAGTCTCCATATTCATTAACACAATATTTTTCTCCACTTAATTAGGTCTTAAATAATGTATTTTAGCATGTTTTATTGCAGTCTACCAACTGCACATCTTTTGTTAAATATATTCCTAGGTACCTTCTTTTTTTCTGCTACTAAAGTGTCATTTCAAAGTTACATTTTTTTGTTGCTTTACGTGGAAACAGAATTGACTTTCAACAGTTATTGGCTTGCTTCTGGCAATCATTGAGTAAAAGGTGTCAGACTTACCTTTCCTTTCCAAACAACTAGGAAACAGATAAAATATATGAACTGGTGATTTTAGACATGTACAATAGACAGCACAAGACAATGATTTATTTTTTAAGAGAACAAAAACAAATGAGGTGAGCACAACAAATGACCCAGGGTACTGTTTGGGGCAGTTTCCAGTCTACAGACTGGAAATAATGGGCACTCGCATAGAGGCCGGGTGTCTCTGAGTTTAAGAAATACAGTTCAAAGTTCAGGGAGGCAAAGGCATAATTTTCAGGGCAAAAAAAAAAAAAAAAATCACAAGAGGGTGCTACACAGAGTTCTGGAAACACATGAAGCATTTTCTCTGATCACAACAGAATTAAATTAGAAATCAACAGCAGAAAGATATTTGAAAAATCCCTGAACAACTGGAAATTAAATAAACATCTAAATTATCTATGAGTTGCAGAAGAAATAACAAGGAAAAGTATACACATTTTGAACTGAATAAAAATGAAAACATGACATAAAAATTTAAGTGATGTTACTAAAGCAAGCTTAAAGAGAATGTTACAGTATTATAAAATTTATATAGGCTTATATTATAGGTATTTTGCCAGAGAACAAGAAAGGAATGACCTAAAGTCCACCTTCAAAAGTTAAATAAAGCATAGTTACAAGGAGAAAAGCAATAGATAACAAAAAAATCAATGAAACAGATAAGAAAAGCAATAGAGAAAAATCAATGCAAGCAAAAGTTAGTTCTATGAAAAGATCAATAAAATTTATAATTGTCTAGCCAGCCTAATCAAGAAAAAATGAGAATTACATAGATTATCAATATCAGAAATGAGGGGGCATCACCATAAAAAGGAACTGTTATGGGTAACTTTATACCAACAAATTCAACTCCCTAGATGAAATGTACAAATTGCTTTAAAGATACAAACTATCAGAACCCACTCAAAGAGATGTAGGTAGTGTTCTCATATACGTATAAAATTGAATTGGTGATTAAAAACTCTACCACGATGAAAACTCCAGCTGGCGATGGCTTTATTGGTGAATTATACCAAATCTAAGGAAAATAGAGCACAAATTCTACCCACAGTCTTCCAGAAGATGGAAGCAGAGGGAATACTGCATAACTTTCTATGAGGTCATAATCACTATGATACCAAAACCAGACAGTTCTATAAGAAAACTATACATCAAAATTTATCATGTACATGTAGACATCTCTAAGAAATTTTAGCAGTTTAAATCTAGCAATATATAAAATGATAATACATTATGGCTGAGAAAGATATATCCCAGAAATGCAGAGGTATTCTAACATTTGAAAATCAATCAATGTAATTCATGGTTTTAACAGACTGACAAAGAAAAACCATGTAATCATCTCCATAGAAGCAGAAAAAAGCATCTGACTAAAGTCAACAGTTACTCAAAGTAACATATTTTCATAAACCAAGAATCAAAGAGAACTTCTTCAGTCTGATCAAAGACCCTGATAAAAAATATTCTAACTAACATGTTCATGCTGAAAGACTATTGTTATTTTGCCTCACAAATGCTGACAATTAGTTTGCCAGAGCAGTTGTAAAATTTTATTCTTTACTTAGCAAAGTATGTGAACGTTAGTTTCTTCACCTGCTCAGCTGTATTTGGCATTGAAAGTTAACTTTGCAGTTTGATCTCACTTGCAGCAATTTTACTTAACTGCCTTATTAGCTCTATTAACGTACGGATTCATTTGGATTTTCTAGTTAGATAACAAGCAAATAATGGAATTTTTGTTTCTCCCTCTGGAAACCCTTATACTTGTCTTAATGTGATAGCTAAGCTCACCTGTAGTGCAATGCAGAAAACAAATGGTGATAGTGAACATTTGGTCTTGTTCTTGAAAACGAAGAGAATTCTTTTGATATTTCAGTGGTCATTAAACTATTTGCTGTAGTTTTTTTTAATATTCTTTTTTCAAGGTAAACATATTTCCTCCTTTAATTCCCAGTTATTAACAGTTTTGACCATGAATGATTACTGACATTTCCCATGTGCTTTTTAAAATTTATTTTTCCTTTTGAGTCTTTTGGAATTTCTTTCTTTCTTTTTTTAAAAATTTTTTTAAAAGATTTTATTTTATTTATTTGACAGAGCTCACAAGTAGGCAGAGAGGCAGGCAGAGAGAGAGAGGAGGAAGCAGGCTCTCCGCCAAGCGGAGAGTCCGATGCGGGGCTCGATCCCAGGACCCTGGGATCATGACCTGAGCCAAAGGCAGAGGCTTTAACCCACTGAGCCACCCAGGCGCCCCTCTTGTTGAGTCTTTTGGGATTCAGTTTTCCCCCCTTAAGCTGTTAATGTAATGTTTTACATTGATAGTTCATTTGTATTGATTGAGGTTACTGATATATTTTGATTTTTTTCTATTTTCATATTTTTTGTCCTTTTTATTTAATGTTTTTGTTCCTTTTTCTTTGCTTAAGGTTTTTCTTCTCCATTCTTGGCACTTTTCCTTCCACAAGTTTAGGAAAATGCATTCTGTTCTTTATGTTTACCTTACACATTTGATATAAATGTTTATCCCTAAAAATTCTGAAAATAATTAATACTTCCCCTCCCCTTTATTTAGAACAAGTACAAAGCATTAGAAAATAAAATTTCAATCATCCCTTCCTTACTTAAGATTTAATTATCCCTTCACCCTTTAAAAAAAAAACACCACAACTTAGTTAAACATCAGTCATTGTAATGTTCAACAGTTTACAGCAGTTTTTTTAGATGCTGTCCATGTTAATAATTTAAGACTTAAGACTTAAGAGTCTAATTTAACTTAAGACTTAAGACTTACTATTATGCATCATTTGTTATATTCACAGATCGCCTATGTTAAATGTACTATAATGATATCATTTTTATATAATTTTTAGTGTTATACAGAAATGCAATTGACTTTCAAACTTCCTGAAGTCAACCACATGTAACAAAGCAAATCTTGAGAGCTTGTTTGGAGGTTCTAGCAGGGGAGCGCAGCTACTTGTATACCCTTGACTGGAGATCGGTCCTCTCCTCTATCGGGGAAGGTCGTCCTCTTCGACCGAGCGCGCAGCTTCGGGAGGGACGCACATGGAGCGGTGAGGGAGGAAGGGGACACCCGCCTAGCCAGCCAGATCAGCCGAATCAACCCTGGTGATCAATGGCGTGACAGATGTCTCAGCCAGATCGCCCTCACATCCAACAAAGCAAACCTTAATTATCGTCATTCTGAGACATGCAAAGTGCATCCCTTTGGTGAGGTCCTGTTGGTACAATATGTTTTGAATTTTTTATTATTTTGAAACAAAGTATTTCTTTTACTCTTATTCTTTTTGGTTTTTTTTAATTGCTTATTTTTAATTCTCATGGAATATATATAACAAAATTTACCACTGCAACTATTTTTTAAAATTGAAATGTAATGGACATACAACATTGTATCCACATCAGGTGTATGACATAATAATTCAATATTTATAGATATTAGAAAATGAATACCATAGTAAGTCTAATTAATATCTGTCACCATACATAATTATGGATTTTTTCCCCTGATAACAACTTTTAAGATTTACTCTTAGCGACTTTCAGATATGCAATATAGTATTATTAGTGATAGTCACTACAGTGTATATTACATCCCTATGACTTATTTTTTAATTAGAAGTTCATGCCCTTTGACAACTTTCACCAATTTTGCCCATCTCCACCCCCCCACTACCTCTGATACACACCAATCCTTTTTCTCAGTCTATGAACTTGTTTTTGTGTTTAAGCTTTTTAAATTCCACATGCAGAGAAGATCATATGGTATTTGTCTTTTCCTGTCTGACTTATTTCACTTAGCATAAATTGTGTTGTTGCCAATGGCATGATTTCATTTGTTATGGCCGAGTAATATTCCACCGTAGGATACATATACCACCTCTTTATCCCTTTATCCACTGATGGACACTGAGATTGTTTCCATATGTTGGCTGTTGTAAATAATGCTACAATGAATACAGGGGTAAATTTGTTTTTGAGTTAATCTCTTCATTCTATTGGATAAATACCCAGGATTGAAACTTTTGGATCATACAGCAGTTCTATTTTTAAGTTTCTGATGAATCTCCATACTATCTTCCGCAGTGACAATACCAATTTACATTCCTACCAACAATATACAAGTGTTCCCCCCCCCCCATTCTTGTCTATGCTTGCTATTTCTTATCTTTTGATAACAGCCACTCTAACAAATGTAAACTGATACCTCACGGTGGTTTTGATTTGTGTGATTAAGGAAGTTGAGCATCTTTTCATATGTTGGTCATCTGTATGTCTGCTTTGGAAAATGTCTATTTAGGTCATCGGTCCATTTTTAAATTCAACTTTTTCATGTGCTATTGAGTTGCATGAGGTTTTAGCATATTTTGGATATTAATCCCTTATCAGATATATTATTTGCAGATATTTTCTCCCATTCAGCATGTTGCCTTTTCTTTTTGTTGGTGGTTTTGTTTGCTATTCAGAAGCTTTTTATTTTGATATAATCCCACTTGTTTCTTTTTGCTTTTTGCTGTCTTTGCTTTTGGTGTCGAATCCCAAAAAATTATTACTGAGGCCAACATCAAGGAATTTACCCTATGTTTTCTTCTAGAGTGTTTATGGTTTCAGGTCTTACTTTTATATCATTAATTCATCTTCACTTGATTTTTGTGTATTGTGAAAGACAGCTGTCCAATTTCATTCATTTGCATATGGATATCCAGTTTAATCATTTATTGAAGAGACAGTACCTTTCCCATTGTACATTCTTGGTTTCTTGGTTATAAATTAATGGACCATTTATGTGTGGGTTTACTTCTGGGCTCTCTATTCTGTTCCTCTGATTTATGTTTCTATTTTATGTGAATACCATACTATTTTGATCACTATAGCTTTGTAATGTAGTTTGAAATCAGAAAGCATGATGCCTCCAGCTTTGTTCTTTTTTCTAAAGATTGTTTTGCCTACTTGGGTTTTTCTGTGGCTCCATACAAATTTTAGGATTGTTTTTCTATTTCTGTGAAAAATGCCACTAGATAGGGATTGAACTGAATTTGTAGATTGCTTTGGATAGTTTGGATATTTTAACAATATTAATTCTTTTTATTTTCCTTTTTAAAAAAACTTTATTTATTTATTTGACAGACAGAGATCACAAATAGGCAGAGAGGCAGGCGGGGGAGGGAGGGAAGCCTGGCTCCACTCTGAGCAGAGAGCCCCATGTGGGGCTCGATCCCAGGACCCTGAGATCATGACCTGAGCCAAAGGCAGAGGCTTAACCTACTGAGCCACCCAAGTGCCCCTTAACAATACTAATTCTTCTAATTCAAGAACATGGAATAACTTTTTGATGTTATTTTTGATAACCTTCTTTTTGATGCTCTTGTAAGTGGGATTATTTTCTTAATTTCTTTTTCTGGTAATTCATTGTTAGTATATAAAAACACAACAGATTTTTAAATTAATTTTGCATACTGTAACTACTGACTTCATTGATTAGTTCTACTAGTGTTTTTTGGTGGAGTCTTCGGGGTTTTCTATTTATAATATCATGTCATCTGAAAGAGAATTTTACTTCTTTCTTTCCAATTTGGACACCTTTTACTTCTTTTTCTTTTCTAATTGTTCTGTCTAGGATTTTCAGTACCATGTTGAATAAAAGTAGAGTTGAGTGGACATTTTTGTTTTATTTCTGATCTTGGACGGAAAGCTTTCAGCTTTTCACTATTAAGTATGGTCATAGCCGTGGCTTTGTCATAGATGGCCTTTATATATGTTGAGGTGTGTTCTAGCTATACCTGTTTGTTGAGAATTTTTATCATGAAAGGATGTTGAAATCTGTCAAAGGCTTTTTCCAGATCTATTGAGGTTATTATATGATTTTCATCCTTCCTTTTGTTAATGTGGGATATCACATTGATTGATTTGTGGATACTTGGGATAAATTCCACTTTCTCATAGTGTGTGAGTCTTCTACTGTGTTGTTAAATTCAGTCTACTAATATTGTGTTGAGGATTTTTGCATCTATGTTCATCAGGGACATTGTCCTATAATTTTCTTTCCATGGTAACCTTGTCTGCTCTTGATATCAGAGTAATGCTGGCATCATAAAGTGAGTTTGGGAGTGTTTCCTCCTTGTCTATTTTTTGGAGAGTTTGAGAAGGACTGGTATTAATTTTTCTTTTAATGTTTGGTCAAATTCACCTATGCAGGCATCTGTTCTTGGATTTTTATTTGTAAAGAGGTTTTTAATTACTGATTTGATTTCTTTACAAGTAATTGGGATCTTCAGATTTTCTATTTCTTCATTATTTAGTCTTGGAAGTTTCTTAAAAATGTATTATTACGGGGCGCCTGGGTGGCTGAGTGGGTTAAAGCCTCTGCCTTCAGCTCAGGTCATGATCCCAGGGTTCTGGGATCCAGCCCCAAGTTAGGCTCTCTGCTCAGCAGGGAGCCTGCTTCCTCCCCTCTCTCTCTGCCTGCCTCTCTGCCTACTTGTGATCTGTCAAATAAATAAATAAAATCTTTTAAAAAAGTATTATTTCTTGGTTGTCCAGTTTGTTGACATATAAGTGTTCATAGCAGTGTCTTATGATCCTTTGTATTTCTGTGGTATTGGTTGTAATGTCTTTTCTTTCATTCTAATTTTATTTATTTGAGTCCTCTCTCTTTTTAACTTAGCGCTTTTACTCTCATTCTTGAAAGATTTATTTGCTGAGTACAGAATCCAAGAATGACAGTTATTTTCCTCAGATATTTGAAGATACTGTTCCACTGTTTATGACTCCCATTGTTGAGATATCAGGCATAGTCAAATATTTTGGGGGTGATTTGTCTTTTTTCTATTAAATATACCACTGTATTTCTTTTTGAAATTTGTCAATATAATTGTTTAACTGTCTCTTTTTCCTTTTAATCTGCCATTTTTTGCTTCACATATTTTTGGTTTGGGGTGTTAGAAACCTGTGCATTTATAATTGTTAGATCTTCCTGATCAATTCTTTTATTATTATGAAATAACCATCCTTTTCTATAGTAGCATTTCTTTGTGTTTTATGCCTATGGTCACTTCAAATCTCTTACGGTTACTGTCTGCATGGTCCATCTTTCTTCTCTACTTACTTCCAGTCTATTTATGTCTTAGAATCTAAAGTATGTCTCTTAAGTACAGAATTATAGTTGGATCTTTACTTTTTTTACTTTGTAATTGAGAATCTAGTCCATTCATATTTAATATATGTATTAATAGGGGTGGCTGGGTGGCTCAGTGGATTAAAGCCTCTGCTTTCAGCTCAGGTCATGATCCCAGGGTCCTGGGATTGAGCCCCGCATCGGGCTCTCTGCTCTGCAGGGCGCCTGCTTTCTCCTTGCTCTCTCTGCCTGTCTCTCTGCCTACCTGTGATCTCTGTCTGTCAAATAAATTAAAAAAAAAAATCTTAAAAAAATATGTATTAATAGGGTTAGGTTTATATCTGCCATTATTTATTTTCTAAATGTTCCATGTCTTTTTTCTTTCTATTTTCCTTCTTTACTATCTTTACTGCTTCAGAAATATTAATGTACCATTATTAATTCCTTGATTATTTTTAAACTTTATTTTCAAGTTATTTTCTTAGGGACTGCTCAAGGGATTATAATATTCATTCTAATTTACCACAATCTCCTTCAGATTAATACTGATTAAGTTCCAGGAAAAATACAGCTGTTTTGTTTTATATATATAATATAGCTTTATCCTTCCCAGCAACTTTGAGCCATTATTATCATAAATATTGCCTGTATATGGATTATAGTCCCAACAATAGAGCATTAAATTATTGTTTCATATAATTTTATGATTTTTACATAAACTAAAAGAAAAAAGGAGACATTTTAACTGCCTTTATATTTATCTACATTTCTAGCATATTTGGTCTCTTCCTCTTTTCCTTTGTATTTAAATTACTATCAGGTGTCATTTCTTTTCAGATGAGAAAAATTTGTTTTTAGTATTTCTTATAAATGGATGTCTGTGATCAATAAATTTTTTTAACTTTGATCATCTGATAATGTCTTTATTTTCCCAACATTTTGAAAGATAATTTTGCTGCATTTAGAATTCTTGCCTAATAATTTTTTTTCTTTCAACACTTTGAAGGTCATTCCACTATTTTCTGGTCTCAATTGTTTCTGGTGAGATGTCCTATGTCAATCATTTTGTCAGTCCTACTGCATGTGATAAGTTATTTTTCCTTTGCTGCTTATAAAATGCTCTCTTCAACTTTGGCTTTTTCAGCAGTGTGACTATGATAGGTCAAGGTGTGGACTGATCTCTCTCTCTCTCATCCACCTGGAGTTCATTTAACTTCTTAGATCTGTAGGTGAATAGTTTTCATCAAATTTGGGAAACAATGTCCTTTAATTTTCTACCTTTTTCACTCTCTTGCCTCCCCCTGGGATTTGCATTACATGTATGTCAGTATAACAGGTCACTCAGATTTTGTTTGTTTTTATTAAATATTTTCTTCTATTTGCTATTTAGATTGAATTATTTCTGTTGCTCTATTTTCAAATTCACTGATTCTTTTCTCTGCCACCTCAAAACTGCTGTTGAAACCACTCAGAACATTTTTCATTTTGATTACTTTTCAAATCTAGAATTCTCATTTGATTATTTAAAAAATATTTTAGAGGACTTTATTTTTAGATCATTTTTAAGTTTACAGAAAAATTAGAAACTGCAGAGACTCCCTATATACCCTTCAGAGGTATATAGGGTCTATAGGGTATATAATTGTGTCTCTTGAACACAATTTTCTCTATCATTTTTCTAAAATTTTCTCGATTTTTAATATCTTGCATTAGTGTGGTATATTTGTTCAAGTTGATGAACCAGTATTTTTTAAAAAGATTTTATTTATTAATTTGACAGAGAGAGAGATCACAAGTAGGCAGAGAGGCAGGCAGAGAGAGAGAAGGAAGCAGGCTCTCCGCTGAGCAGAGAGCCCGATGTGGGGCTCGATCCCAGGACCCTGAGATCATGACCTGAGCCGAAGGCAGTGGCTTAACCCACTGAGCCACCCAGGTGCCCCCAAAAATTAATGAACCAGTATTGATACATTATTATTAACTGAAGCCCACAATTTACATTAGGATTCACTTTTTATGTACATGTTTTGTCAAATGCATGTCATATATGACATCACAGTGTCATACAGAATAACTTCAGGGCCCTAAAAATCCCCTGTACTTCACCTATTCATCCTGAGTCTCCTCTTCTTTCCCTCCTGAACCTGGCAATTACTGATCTTTTTAATGTTTTTGCAGTTTTGCCTTTTATAAAATGTCATACAACTGGAATCATACAGTCTTTTCTTTTCTTTTCTTTTCTTTGAATCATACAGTCTTTTCAAACAGTCTTATTTCACTTACTAATATATGTCATCCATCTTTTTTTTTTTTTTTTTTAATTTGAGAGAGAGGCAGTGAGAGAGAACATGAGCAAGGAGGTGGTCAGAGAGAGAAGCAGACTCCCGGTGGAGCTGGGAGCCCGATGCGGGACTCGATCCTGGGACTCCAGGATCATGACCCGAGCTGAAGGCAGTCGTCCAACCAACTGAGCCACCCAGGCGTCCCAAATGTCATCCATCTTTTTAACAGTTTTATTTATTTATTTATTTATTTTTAAAGATTTTATTTATTTATTTGACAGAGAGAGATCACAAGTAGGCAGAGAGGCAGGCAGAGAGAGAGGAGGAAGCAGGCTCCCTGCTGAGCAGAGAGCCCGATGCGGGACTTGATCCCAGGACCCTGAGATCATGACCTGAGCCGAAGGCAGTGGCTTAACCCACTGAGCCACCCAGGCGCCCGTCATCCATCTTTTTAGAGTTTATTTCTTCTTCTTCTTTTTTAAATTTTATTTATTTATTCGACAAACATAGACAATGAGAGGAGGAACACAAGCAGGGGGAGTGGGAGAGGGACAAGCAGGCTTCCCGCTGAGCAGGGATCCTGATGTGGAGCTCGATCTCAGGACCCTGGGATCATGACCTGAGCTGAAGGCAGACACTTAACGACTGAGCCACCCAGGTACCCTATAGTTGATTTCTTTTTATTGCTGAGTAATATGCCATTGTATAGATATACCACAATCTGTGGATCCATTCACCTGTTGAAGAACATCATGGTTCCCTGTAATTTTTGATAATTATGAGAAATAAAGGAAATTAAAACTTAATGTGAAAATTTTTGTGTGGACATAAATCTACAACTCATTAGGGAAAATACTTATGTGTGACTACTAGATTAAATCATAAGACTATGTTTAATTTTCTAAAGAACTGCAAAACTGTCTTCAAAAGTGGATGTACCATTCATGTACAATTCATGTGAATTCCATAATTTGACATATTCATTCATACTGTTGTCAACAGTAAGAGCTTCTGTTTCTCCCCATCCTTGCCAATCATTCAGTAGTGTTTTTAATTTTAGCCATTCTAATAGGCATGAGCTAGTAACTTATTTTTGTTCTAATCTGTAATTCCCTAATGACAAATGATGTTGAGCATCACTTCATGTGCTTATTTGCCGTCTATATATCTTCTTTCATGAGGTGTATGTTCAGATCTTTTGCTCATTTCTTAACTGGGTTGTCTTCTTCTTCTTCTTTTTTGTTTTTTGTTTTTTTTTAAAGATTTTATTTATTTATTTGGCAGAGAGAGATCACAATCAGGCAGAGAGGCAGGCAGAGAGAGAGGGAGGGAAGCAGGCTCCCTGATGAGCAGAGAGCCCGACGCAGGGCTCGATCCCAGGACCCTGGGATCATGACCTGAGCTGAAGGCAGAGGCTTTAACCCACTGAGCCACCCAGGCGCCCCTGTTTGTCTTCTTAAGTTTTAAGTGTTCTCTGTATATTTTAGAGGCAAGTTTTTTAAATCACATATATGTTGTGCAAATACTTTCTCCCAGTGTGTGAATTGTCTTCTCATTATCTTGACATTGTCTTTCACTGAGCAAAAGTTTTTAATTTTAATGAAGTACAAATTATGATTTTTTTGCTTCACGGACCATGCTTTTAATGCTATATCTTAATTGATTTAATTAAGATGAAATCTTTTTTTAAAGAGATGTATGCAAAGCCAAGCTTTACTTAAAAAATAATAGAAGGTAAACCAGTGAATCAAACTGTTTCACTACCCTCCCCAATAAAACCAAGTATAATTACAAAGAGCTGAGAATTAGGATAGTATCCTAAAATGCCTTAATATGAATTTCTCTTATTAGAAAAGAAATTTTTGCTTGAGATATTTTTCTTCAACTGGATTGAAAATTACTTGTGGAAAACTTACTTTTTTTAATTTTTAAAAATATTTATCTTCCAAGATTTTACATAAATTCAATTTAGTTAACATATAGTGCAGTATTAGTTTCAGGAGTAGAATTTACTGATTCATCACTTACGTGTAACACCCAGTGCTCATCACAACACATGCCTTCCTTAATGTCCATTAAACATTTAGCCCATCCCCTACCCCTACCCCCTCTAGCAACCCTCAGTTGGTTCTCTATAGTTAAGAGTCTATTATGGTTCACCTCCTTCTGTTTTTTGTTTTGTTTTGTTCTGTTTTTAATCTTATTTTATTTTTCTTCCCCTTCCCCTAGGTTCTTCTGTTTTGTTTCTTAAGTTCCACATATGAGTGAAATGATATGGTATTTGTCTTTGTCTGACTGACTTATATCATTTGCATAAAACACTCTAGATCCAGCCATGTTGTTGCAAATGGTGAGATTTCATTCTTTTTGATGGCTGAGTAATATTATATGTGTGTGTGTGTGTATTTAAAAAGATGTGAGATATATATGTGTGTATATATATATATACATACATGAAATCTTTTTTTTACACCCCCCCCCACCTATACTACATCTTCTTTAGCAATTCAGCAGTCAATGGACATATGGGCTCCTTCTGTAATTTGACTACTGTTGATAACACTGCTACTAATTTTAAATAATGAAAAGATTTTCTCCTGTGCTATCTCCTAGAAGTTTTAAAGTTTGGGGTTTTAAAGTTAGGGACTATGATCCAAATTGAGTCAATATTTGTGAAAAGTGTGAGGTTAGGGTCTAGATTCATTTTTTTGTTACATGGATGCCCAGAGTTGAAAAGACTATTCTTTCTCCACTGAACTGCCTTTGTCAATGATGAGTCAACTATTCATGTGGGTCTAATTCTGGGCTATTCATTCTGTTTCATTGATTTATTTTTCTGTTCTTTCACTAATACCACACTCTCTTGATTACTGAAGTTTTATAGTAAATCATAAAGATGGGTAGTGTCAGTCCTCCAATTTTGTTCTTCTCTTTCCGTATTGCGTTGACTCTTCTTGGTATTCTGCCTTTTCATGTAAACATTAGAATTGGTTTGATGATATCTACAAGACAAGTTACTTGGATTTTGAGTGGGATCACACTGAATCTATGTATCAATCTGAAAAGAACTGACATCTTAACAATTTTGAATCTTCCCATCCATGAATATAGAATTTCTCTTCCTTTATTTGGATCTTCTTTGATTTCTTTCATCAGAGCTTACAGTTTTTCCTTATATAGATCCTGCACATATTTTGTTAGATTTATACCAAGTATTTCAGCTTTTTGATGCTAATGTAAATGGTGTTGTGTTCTTAATTACAAATCCCATTTGTTCGTTGCTGGTATATAGGAAAGCAGCTAACCTTTTTATATTCATCTTGTGCCCTGTGACCTTGCTGTAATTGCTTATTAGTTCTAACATTTTCTTGTTGTTGTTCCTTCTTTGGGATTTGCTACATAAATAACTATTTCTTCCAAAAATAATTTATACTTCCGTATTGAGATTATATCTTTTATTTTTTTCTAAAGTAGGCTCCACATGCAACACAGGGCTTAATAAAATCACAATCCTGAGATCAAGAGTCAGAAGCTCTACTGACTGAGCCACTCAAGTGCCCCTTGAGAATATATCTTTTTAAAAAATATTTATTATTTATTTGAGAAACAGAAAGAGCATGGGATGGGGAGGGGCAGAGGGAGAGAGAGTCTTAAGCAGACTCTACATTGAGTGAAGACCCAGATATGGGACTCGATCCCACTACCCAAGATCATAACCTGAGAGGGAACCAAGAGCTGGATGCTTAACTGACTGTGTCAGTCAGGTGCTCCAAGATTATTATCTTAATAAATGTTGCTCTCTGTGTGGAACTGGAGGAAATACATTGGGAAAGATTTTTACATTGTAGTAGAAGACTCCCTACTTAATTAATCAAAAATATTCATCACTTCTTTTAGTAAACATCTGTAGTGACCTACTGTGGGTGAGCCTATATACTAGCTGCAGTAGAGAATTCAAGAAAATAAAGTCACAGTTCTTAGTTGTATTAGTAATTATATTAAACATCTCCCAAGGACTCCTTACATGTGTTTTAAATGCTTACTGTTCTCAGTGCTTTATATATTTTAGCATGTTAATCCTCATAACCAACATATGAGATACGTACTTTAGTTGCTATGTTTATTTTTAAATGACAAAACTGGGTACAAAAAGGTTAAATAATTAGATAATGTAAATACTAGTAATGGAAACAAGATTTGAATCCGTGCAATCTGACTGCAGAGCCCATGTCCATACTATATGATATGATACTATGCAGTGTTGCGCTACACTACAGTATCCTACCTATCATAGGCAGAAAGCTTAGAGTTTAATAAGAAGATAACAGATGCAATACATAAAAAATGAAGTATAAAGAATATGAAAAAATATTTGCTAAATATCACTATAACAGGGTGTGGTGAGATGGTCAGGAAAGTTTCTGGAAGACTTGGAACTCAAGCTGTCCTTAAGACCAACCTCAACCGTGTGTGCTGAGACACATAAATTATGATGTCCGATAATGCCTTTTTTCTCTTTTAATAAATTGGCAACCCCATTTAATGGCATGCTAAGAAATAAACTGAGCATACTGGAAGGTTTAAACCTTTCTATCTCTGAAGAATCAAGAAAGCACATCCTGTTTCTTTTCTCCATGTAAACAGGAAGACAACACCTCCCAGAACACGGCAGGTTACACTGTGACCTTGGGACTACATTCTGGTTTAAAGAACGTTGAGTGGGAAGTTATGTTGCAATTTCTACACCTGGCCATAAACCTCCCAAGTACACAAATTTTTCCCTTCCATTGAGACTGGAGAGAATATAAGACGAAAGAAACTCTTTAAAAGAGAACCCCAGAATACCCACCTGAGTGTTATGTAACTATGACATGAGAAAGAAATAGATCTTTATTGTTTTAAGTTACCTAGATTTGGAGGTTGCTCGTTATAGCAGTTAGTTTTAATTACCCTGACTAATGACACAGATGAATAGTGATCCCCCAAATCATCATACAGTCCCTTATAGGAAATGTCTTGGATGATTCAGGAAAGCCTGTTTGTAGCCCTCAAAATTTCCTTTTGCCCCATTGCTTCCTATCTTTACTTTTGTTGGTTCCGGGCATTTTCAAGAGTGACACTGAACATATGATAGTCAAAAGAAAGTACTTGGTTTAAGGCAACTTTGATAATTATACACTATTTCAGGGTTAACACTTACTATACCAACAGTATTATTATAACAGTGAATACTCACTGAACAATTTGCATTAATTGTTGTTCTATGTATTTTACGTGCCTTTTATTTTACAATTTTCAAAAAATATAAGATGGGCATAATTATTTCTTGTCAGCAGCAGTTCAGTGTGGTTTTAACACTGTTTAAAAAAACTCAGAACTCAAAATTATTTCAAACTTCTGGAAAAAAAAATGTAGTACATTTTTCATGTGTGAAGATATAACTTGGCCATATTTCATCAGCACTGATTTTTGCTAAAGTTTTGAGAATCTTTCCTGAAATACTAAAAAAAAAATACTTTTCTATCAGACTTGAGATTTGTAACTGAAGCTCATGAGTTAGATGCTGTATTGATCTAATATACCATTAAGTGGCAAAATAGTACAATTTATCATGTTCACATGGGATTATGGGAAATTCTCTCTACTGCTTTGGGTCTCTGTATATATTTTCTCATTTCTTTACATAACAGACTGATGATAGAGGAGTTCTCATTTCAGTCTTTTGTTTCCAAGAAGCAAATGCATGTAAACAAGCAATTATTTTTGAAGTAGTGTACTTTCTCCTACACTGTTTAAAGCAATGATTTGTTTCTTTCAAACTGTATACTCTATTCGCTGCCTATAAAACAAATTACCTTTTGCACGAATATGAGAACACATAGTTTCTCTAAGTTAGCTGGTGAAAATCTCTCTCTTGCCTTAGTGTATTAAATAGGTTATTAAATTCCATTAACTTAAGTGCATGCAAGTACTTCTGGCTTAAAAACATTTCCACAGATGCCATTTATCCAAGATCAAAATTGTCTTTTCTGGGTAGCCATGAAACAAAGAGTCAAGACCTTACATGAAGAAGGAAACTCAAAGAAACAGAACTCAATTTACATAAAAATGATGCCATTAAGCTCTGCAGATGGTGGTGGTATCTCACCTACTCTTCTCCAATATGTGTGTGTGTATATATGTATGTAACAAATGACATTTTAGGCACATGAATTTGCCTGTTCAATACTTTGGTGGGAGATGTACGTTGAACACTTTCAGACTGAGACATACCCAACGATTAGCAGCATTATCTTGGGTGCCGACTCTCAGTTTCACCATGAGCACACTCACCTTCTCCTCTCTTTTCCGCCTCCTCCTCGACCTCCAACCTTTCCTTTCCTAGCTATGCCTATGGCCAAATTTCCCTTCTCGCCCTATGTTCCAGAATCAGCTTCCCTTTCTTTGTCCCATGTGTAAAATTCACCGGATCCTCCTCCAGCCTACCTTAACTTCCTGAACTTCTCTGTAACTGCATCCTAAACACAGCAGGACATTTCTGAGTCACATTTGAGATGAGAAGAGGACACTTTCTACAAACCGCAAAGCAACTCAAGTCAGCCGATGGTAGAGAGCTTTCAGTCAAATACAACCAATTTTCACTATTTATAACAGTTATAGTCTATACTATCCAGTCACATTTTCATCAACTGATCAATATGTGACCTTGTTTTATGTGTGTTTCTGTTTAAGGTCGTCTTATTTAATATGTATTGTTGACTGATTAACGTGGAATGCACAGCCAGCAGTGCCATAACTCATGCCTGAATGAAGGGTATCTGACACCTATATTTTCTCCGTTAAGGCACACCACAGCCTTCCTGTGCTTTGGAACATGACAGAGCACGTCTACCCTCTGCTGGGGCTATTTGAAACAGTGAAACCACCAACAAACAGCATAAAAATGAGAAAAACGTGGCCCTAAATAGACCGTGAAAAGGACACTTGTACACAGTATGAGCTGAAACAAGCAGGCAGAGCGTCATCTTGTTTGACCTCAGCTGGGGACAATTCAAATTATTTGCTACTCTGTGCTTTCTGTGAATATCCACAAAAGCACTCTTTTCAGTACGGATGCCAAGGGTACAAACAAATGTTAGTGAGTTAGAGAATTTGCAAATGCAGAATCTGTGAAGATCGACTGTATTTAAATCAGACAGATGTTATGGGCTAGGTTGCTCTCAGTGACCCCAGAAAAAGTTCCATTTTTAAAAGGTACATTTTTGGTTGACTGAGGCATTGGAACACCAGGGACAGCTCAACCCAACCAAAATGGAAATTTTTGTTAAAACCACATTTAAAAAGCCTTGAACTCTCTTGTCTGTACAGAGTGCTTCTAAGTTACAATTCATCATAATGGGCATTATATTCCGGCTTCCTCTGAGAGTCCTGACCTTTCTTTATAGCTCAGGCCAGCAGGGTTCCAGCAACTAAACACAGAGGTCAGTATTATCTTTAGGGAAATCCCTCATTCAAAGGCACAAAGTAGAATTCTTTCCAGTAATCCTGAAGGAAGAGACAACTACCTTACCTTCAAACACCACAGTTTTCTGTGATGGAGGAACAGCTTTCTTCTGGGTGGCCTTCTCTTCATCCTAAGAGATTTATGCCAAATGGTATTTTTTGAGCTTTTGCTTCTTAGCTGAGCTTTAGCAGGGTCAAGGAAACCACAGGGTTGGTGTCTGTGGCAAGCATGTGCAGAGATGAGTCTCGCTTTGGGGAACTTCTGGAGTTTCAAATTGTGAGGTCTGACGTGGAACCAAAATCCTGGGTTTACCTGGATTTTTTTTTTTTTTCTTTAGGATTTACATTATGACCCATTTCAATGGGAGTTTAAAACCATGTTTCAAAGTTCATTGTGATGACAAATACTGGAATATTCTCAGAAAGTCAACATGATCTTTCTCACAAGGATTCAGAAGAGCTACAACCAGCACCACCAGTCTGCAGAAACACCTGAGGTCTGCTTTAGACCGCAAAATGAAAATAAGCTTTCAAAGTGTTTTTCAAGTTGCCTTTGGGTTTTGTTAAAAGTAGAAATGTTTCTTTCCTTTTTCTTTGCTCTTTCTCGGTCAAATGAAATGTCACTGTCAATTCCCTCTGAACACAAAAGTCATGCCATCGGATACTTGGGGAAAGAAAACCCACATGAAACACGTCCCCAGATGTTATGGGAGAAAGGCTGGTTTAGAAAAGTCTTTGGTCCGTGGCTGAGGCTGCCATGGTTCTTCCATCACACCAGTTTTTACTCACACAGTTTGAGGAATAAAAACACGCTGACCGACAATCCACAAGAACAGTGGAATCCCAATGACTACGAACAGAACTGCTTCAATAAGAGGTGAAAGGGGCAAAAACATCATGAAATGAGTTTAAAGTGTCTTAAGCAGGCACTACGTTGAGAATTTCATTTTCCTTGTAATAGATTTCTTTTGCTCCAAGAGAAACCCACAACCTGTTTGAATCTGGTTTCTACCATGTTAGTCTAGAGGCAGAGAACTTGCTAGCAAGTACTTCCCCTTCAGATGTTTGGTGGCTCATGGGCGTGCCTGTTGAAGACAACTGCCCGGAAGAAAATACCTTTCCAGTGTCTGGAGGTCCCATATGTGATGCTGCTAAGAGGCTTCATTATTCACCTCTGCCTGGCTCACTAGCTGTGTGACCTTGACCAAGTGACTTAACCTTCTAAAGTCATCTCCTCAACTGCAGACTGTAATTTATCACCAAAGTTTATTACCACATTTAATTGTTACTAGATCTTAACAAGAGAATGGATTTATAGCCTTTGAGTGCCTTGCATTCAAGAAGTACTCACTGTTGATATATTTTCTGCATCATAATCCCCTCTTTTGGCCATTCTGCACTTCCTGTGCCTTCTCCCATCAGCCATGGCCAGCTGGAGCCCACACCCCAGGGAGGGAGTGCTTGGGGTGACAGATGCCTCAGGAGCAAGAGGACTTGTCCAGGGCCAGAAAGGCAGCCAAGGGACCGGAGGGGAAAAAGAAGTTAGCAAAACATGAAGTGTCTTTATTACAACTCAACTGGTTTTAAGGTTTCCATTTCTTTTCAGCAAATGTGTTTTCTTCCTCTCATGGAACTCAGAACATATGTGCTGCCTGGCAGCTGATTTCTGCAACTCTTAAAGTCAGGATTGGAGAAGGCTGACTCATAATTTCTTACACTGCACGTGCGAAAGTTTTCAAGAAAATGTGGAGGGGGGAAGAGCCACAGGATTTTGGATGATACTCTCAAATACTTTTCAATTAAATCGGTAAAAAAAATTCATTGATTATTTGCTTCTATTTCTGACTTATTTATATCCAGAGAGAGTGAGCTGGGGGGGGGGAAGGGCAGAGGGAGAGGGACAGAGAGAATTTTAAGTAGACTCCACCCTGAGCACGGAGCCTAATGTGGGGCTTGATTCCTGGACCCTGAGATCATGACCTAAGCTCAAATAAAGAGCTGGATACTCAACTACTAGCCACCCAGGCACCCGGCTGACCCTTTTGAACTACTATTTACTCAAAGCAGCATGAAGAGATGGGTTGAACAAAAGGTAGTATCACTGAGAAGAACAGAAACAAGGTAGCATTTGGAGAGCATTGTGGTTTTCCATTCATCTTACTTACTTGATGTTATGGCCTCCTTGTGAGGCAGGTTGTATCAGTGACAAGGACAAAGGCTCCCAGGGATTGCAGAGCCACTGAGACTTTAGCCACTGGGATTTTACTGACTCTAGGCATCAAATTCTTTGCATTATATCCCACACCTTTTTTTTCCCTCTTTAAGACTCACACAACTCCGCTTTGATTAAAATTAAAGTAACACAAAGCAGAACATGGTATCTGTTAAAATAATACAGTTGAGGAAATGTTCTTCAGTTATCACTGTAACTGATCAGGCATGTGACAGATCTTTTACAAGACACACAGTCCCTAACCAGATCAAGCATTCCTACTGATATAGTATGAGGGGTAAGGCATCAGCAAGCCTGACTACCTATGGACGACAGCACAGTGACAGGGCCCTCACATGGACAAATTCACTCAGTGCCTTGAGTTTTCTTTCAAATAAAGTATTTCTCACCTCCTATACAAGTTAAACAAAAAGTCCAACAAGGGTCCTTCACTGCCCTTGACACGTGCAAAAGACCTGACAAAGTATTTCCTCTAAGCAATTTCTTCATCACATTTCTGGCAGAAGGCCTGTGTATGGTCAGTGGCAATTCTAGAAGCCAGAGTAGGAGGGTGTGGATAAGGGGAATAGAGACACAGGAAAGCAGGACTTAGAGGCAGGTGATCTACTCAGGCTGGAAGAATGGCCATCACAGATTGAGATGGCTCTTTTGTGAACAAAAGTCCCAAGCCTGGACATCAGAAGAGCCTCAACAACTCCTGCAAAAGAGGCCAGCAGAGGGGATAGGAGCCAGACACAACAACTATAAACTAAGTTTCTGCTTTATTCCAGAGTTCAGTTCAAATCTTGGGCTCACCACTTAATGACTGTGTAACTTTGCGTAAAGCACTTTACTTTCTGGAGTCCCATTTCTCTGTGTGTAAATGAGGATAACAAGGCCTTTCTGTGCCTAGTTGGGAGGATGGAAGATTACAGCATACACTGCACAGCACGCGACACACAGCAGACACTGAATGCATACTAGTTATTACTTTGTATCATTGTGATTATCCACAGTCCCGAGATTGCTAACACCACCAATGCTATAATTTAAAACACATGTATTCTTCACATTCTACCAAACTAGTTCAAAGCCTGTTTTTCAAATACATTATCTAGTTGGGGCTTTAAAAAAAAAAAATCTCTGTGTATGTTCTGCTCTGCTTATCAAAGGCTCTCCGTAATGCTTACCCAAGGGTAAGTCAATTACACAGGATACTGTTCTGCCTTCTATTATTCTTCCTGAACCACATTCCATGTGGTATTGGGTCAATTTCTTTACTTCCTCTTTTCTCCTACCACATACCATACCCTAAAAAAGATGCCAGTTTAGTTTTAACCCTCCTTTGAAAGTAAATTTTCATCTCTCGTTCTCTCTTCTTTCTTTCTCTCTCTCTCTCTTTTTAAATTATTTAAAGTTGTTGCAAGGTCTTTTTGTGCCCTCCAACCCCAATCCATGCAACAAAATAGTAACGGGAGAAAATTATTTGTGCTTCAGCCAGAGTCCTCCTGCTGAGTACGATGACTTTGTAATGAACTATGCATCCATAAACAGTTGACTCTTTGATCTCTGGCTGCTTGTACAACTCTAAAGAGAAAGGCATTCCATTCCAAACCACACAAAGAGATGGGAACACAGGTTATTTATGGGAGCCCACTGACTCTAAGTTTAGCCTGGCTCTTTCAAGACTCAAATACACACATCATTTTGACGGCCAGATCTGCTCCCTCCCCTTACGGTGGTGTCTAATGGGACTGTAGTAGAGGAATGTCTGATTTCTGGCTTCTCTCTGGGGTGAGAAAGGTAGCTAATTTGGCAGGGAGACAGACACAACAGTATTTACAGAGACAGTAGAAAATCGAATCCATATGCCTACAGCGGGAAATCAGAGTAAATCACCAGGCGCTAAGAGGACTTCTGAATTCCCTTTCTGAGGCCAGTTCAGTTTCTGGCCAAGAATAAACTAGCTCTGTAGTTGCACAAAATCCAGCATCCACACGCCCTCTTTAATCCGACAGTGCTCCACTGATATTGTCACTTGATGGGAAGAAAAGAAATGCCAGCTCTGGTTCCTTGAATTCGGAGGTGATTTTGCACATCGGACTCCTGCATTACTCAGTGCACTTCCTGTGGTACAGTTGGTGCGAACACAGAAGCCGTGAATTCCCCACTCGGGCACTGTTGTAGCTAAGTTCAACAACATCTTGTGAGTGATTCTCAGATAATGATGTTCTTAGGGGCTCTGCAATATGGCTGAGTATTGATTCACACTACTCAATAAAGCAAAAATCGAGTTGAACAGAGACTGTACTGGGATAGGATCTATCTATTCCCTTCCCTAACTCCCTCCGCATCAAATACCAAAATTTTACAGTGTGGTGTCAGAATGGTGAGGGCTGTATGAGGACCTCTGTAATGGGGGAAAACTCAAAATGGAAATTGCTTTTCTTAGGGCAGAATACGGAACTAATGGATTTATGATCAGAATGCGGACCAAAGCCGGGGCTCGATCTGGTCACTCCATTCTCTCATTCCAGACACTAAAGTCCACCTACAGGAGGCTGATCTGAGCAAAGCAAAAGGACCTCAAGGAAACTGGCAAATTTACTTTTCTACTTTTGTGGGAACCTGACTTTGATTAAAGTCATATTACGTGACAGGCCTAAAAGAGACTCTTACATTTTACTCATTCTATTCAGCCTAGAGACAAAGTCATCAGATACCTACCCAGGACCACATATCATTTGCTAAAAGTTCATATTCTTGGAATATTCTTTTATTCTTTAGTCATTAGGATAGCTTCGAGCCAGAGTCTGAACCCAGAGACAGGCATCTAAGGGAATACAGAACATGCCCAGAAAAGCAACACATGTTATCAGGAACACTGCCTGCAGCCCAAAGAAAGAATGGTTAAAAAAAATAAAACAGCTGCATATCAGAGCACACACACACTGGAGGGAGATCACGAGGTTCAACACAGACCTTATATCCCAGTGGGCTCAGGGAGGAACAAATCAAGAAGTAAGTTTTACAGACAGGCCTTGAGTTCATAGTTCATTCACGGTTAAGATGATGAATGTTTATTTTAGGATTCAATAAAAAGAAAGACCTTACCTAAAAAGAAAATGAAAAGGAGTCTTCCACAGATAAGTAGCGTGATCTTTTGGGGCAACACCCAGGGGCTCTGGATCTGGGCTCCAACTGTCTACAAGACACAGAATACACAGTGGGACCTCAGTCTCTCCACCTGAAAAATACAAATAATAATGTCACTGTTTCCATCGAGCAACTGCTCATAGCTAGAAACTCATGCTGATTAAAATATACAGGAAGAACAGAGTAAGATGCTTATATAATGTATAGCCCAGAATGCCTTGTAATCACACATACACCTTTGGAGTATATCCCAAATGAGAGGTTTTAACTTCCGGTTTTCCAGAAAACATTAGTCGCATGCTACAAAGGAAGGTAAACACATGTAAAGCTACATCAACTATGAAAATAAGAGCAAGTTTACGTAGTTGGGGGTAGAAGATTATCGGCAAAAGCCAACTGAGAATCAGAGTGGCTACATCAGAGGTAGAACCATCTCTGATTCACCTCTCTGCTCCCTTTGTTGGTGGGTGAAGGTCAGGAGTGATTGCTGTATTCTCGTAAGAGCCTACTGTGTAGAGATGCTTGGATTCCATTAGTCCTGCTGTGCCCATTGGTAAACAGCCAGGGGACTGCGGGAGGGTGTGAGGTGGTGGTGGCAGAAGGGGTGGGGTGAGTACTCCAACAAAGAACATGAGTTGCTCTACCCCGAGATTTTGAAATCATGGCCAAGCCCAAGAGGCACCTCTTCTGTGAAGGACTATTCCAGGATCACTGAGGAGCCCCAGAAAATCAAACTTGACATTGCACTCTTCCCCTGCAGTCAACAGATCCCTATGCTTCCAGAAGCTGTGCTGAGTTTAGTTGATGTCCGTGAAATGAGTGCACATGGGAGAGTACGACTTTCTAGAACATTTCCCCAAATGGAAATCTGTTTGTATCAACCCTTGTTAAGATCCAGAGAAATGCATTTCTAAGTGGAAAGAAAATCAGGGATGAAACTATGAGAAAAATCATTGAACACAATGAAAATGTGTCATGGACAGATGTAGTGTTAACACTAAAAAAGCTATGTTATTAAAAGTTGAACTATGCATCAAAATCCTTGAGGAGAACACAGGCAGCAACCTCTTCGACCTCAGCCACAGCAACATCTTCCTAGGAACATCGCCAAAGGCAAGGGAAGCAAGGGCAAAAATGAACTATTGGGATTTCATCAAGATCAAAAGCTTTTGCACAGCAAAGGAAACAGTTAACAAAACCAAAATACAACTGACAGGATGGGAGAAGATATTTGCAAACGACATTATCAGATAAAGGGCTAGTGTCCAAAATCTATAAAGAACTTAGCAAACTCAACACCCCAAAAACAAATAATCCAATCAAGAAATGGGCAGAGGACATGAACAGACATTTCTGCAAAGAAGACATCCAGATGGCCAACAGACACATGAAAAAGTGCTCCACATCACTCGGCATCAGGGAAATACAAATCAAAACCACAATGAGATACTACCTCACACCAGTCAGAATGGCTAAAATTAACAAGTCAAGAAAATGACAGATGCTGGCGAGGATGCGGAGAAAGGGGAACCCTCCTACACTGTTGGTGGGAATGCAAGCTGGTGCAACCACTCTGGAAAATAGGATGGAGGTTCCTCAAAATGTTGAAAATAGAACTGCCCTATGACCCAGCAATTGCACTACTGGGTATTTACCCTAAAGATACAAACGTAGTGATCCGAAGGGGCACGTGCACCCGAATGTTTATAGCAGCAATGTCCACAATAGCCATACTATGGAAAGAACTTAGATGTCCATCAACAGATGAATGGATAAAGAAGATGTGGTATATATACACTATGGAATACTCTGCAGCCATCAAAAGAAATGAAATCTTGCCATTTGCAACGACGTGGATGGAACTAGAGGGTATCATGCTTAGTGAAATAAGTCAAGCGGAGAAAGACAGCTATCCTATGATCTCCCTGATATGAGGATGTGGAGATGCAACATGGGGGGTTAAGGGGGTAGGAGAAGAATAAATGAAACAAGATGGGATTGGGAGGGAGACAAACCATAAGTGACTCTTAATCTCACAAAACAAACTGAGGGTTGCTGGAGGGAGGGGGGTTGGGAGAAGGGGGGTGGGGTTATGGACATTGGGGAGGGTATGTGCTATGGTGAGTGCTGTGAAGTGTGTAAACATGGCGATTCACATACCTGTACCCCGGGGGATAAAAATATATTATATAGTTTATAAAAAATAAAAAATTTTAAAAAAAAGTTGAACTATGCCACAATTAAAACAGATCATAAACATTGTTGAGTTTTGACTCCGAAATAGCCGTGTTATTAAACTTTTAAAATAATGCCTCTGTCCATACCATTTAGATTATTTCCTGTGTTGAGTTCAAGTAGTTATAAATACTGATATAACAGAGAATAGTCTTCCAACTCTGCTGGTCGACATTCCAGGTTCTTAATGCTGAATCTACTACCACTTTATCATGCTGCTTTGTGGACATCCTTACTTAGTCTGGATTCTTCCTTTTGATACTTGCACCACTTACCACACTAGGCTCTGTGAGCCACTGAATGACAAAAATTCTGAAATTGAAATTTCACTGAGAATTGAAAATCACTAGGCCAACTACCTTTAATAAAGACTCCTACTAAGCCCACCAGTATCACTTTTAATCCTGATAACAACTATCTGAGAAAGGCAGAATGAATCCTCTATTCTCAGAAGGAGTAAGAGTCTCCACATTAAAAATTATATTCTGGGGGCACCTGGGTGGCTCAGTGGGTTAAAGCCTCTGCCTTCGGCTCAGGTCATGATCTTAGGGTCCTGGGATCGAGCCTCACATCGGGCTCTCTGCTCAACAATGAGCCTGCTCTCCTGCTCTCTCTCTCTGCCTGCCTCTCTGCCTACTTGTGATCTCTGTCAAATAAATAAATAAAATCTTTAAAAAATTATATTCCGATTGAGTAGTGGATGGAGGATGTGAACTTGGGTCAGTCTGACTTCAAAATCTGAGATCCTTCCACTTATGTAAACCATGGACCAGGCCAAGGAGTGATTGTTTTACCAAATAAAACATTTTTAATGCAGCTATGTGATTGCTTTATTACAATAAACACAAGAACTAGTTTATACTGAGTGCTAAGCACTGCTGCCCACACATTAGCTCACAAGACCATCAAACCCTACGAGCAAGGAGGCATCACCAGCCTCATTCCACACATGAACACATGCTTACAGACGTTAAGTAAGTTGTCCAAAAAGCAAATCGTAAGTGGCAGAGCCTGATCTCAAACCCATATGAGGCGAACTCCACAGCCCTTTCTTTCTCTCAGTGGCTACTGTTTCTGTATTTGTCATAGTTGGCAATTCTGTGTGAATACATTTACTATTACTATTACAATTCTGTGTGAATACATTTACTATTGGGAACAAAAATTGCCAGGCTGCCCATTTTTCTTAGATCTTGTCATCCAACCACCCAATCTGGGTCCCATGACACCACACCAACTTTGCGGTCACCTCTGGTTCTAAGACTTGCAGCCCTCTCTTCCCTCAGGATCTGCCCAATTCCAAACATTTGTATTAGTCTTCTCTGCTCCTCCTCCCAAAAAGCTTTGCCCGGATGGCTGCCATTTCATTCTTCTTTCCCCTTCCTATTCATGCCACTACGTATGAAAGGGAAGAAGGGTCATATGAAAGCATTATAGATTAGCAGGCAGGCAAATTGTGTGTAAACAGAGTAGATATTGCACAGAACGGGAACATACATCTTGAATTATTTGCTGGTCACTGGGGATTGTGGGGAAGTAGTTATAATAATAATAATAATAATAATCCATTGCTTAGATACCTTTCTAGAAAAGTTCTTTAGGATCAGATGTGGTGAATTCAGACTAATTGGGTAAGGTAATTAAAAAGTGTATTATAGCATTTTTTCATATATATATATATCTCTTATTTTTTAAAACAGGGAACCATGTTCATTAGTTTTGTGTGCAGCCATTTGGAACTTTTTTTTTTAAGAAAAGGAGGGGCAGAGGGGGAGAGAGGGAGAGAGAATCTCAAGCAAGACTCTCCGCTGAGCATGGAGTCCAACCTGGGGTTCCATCTCACGACCCTGAGATCATGACCTGAGTCAAATTCAAGAGTTGATGTTTAACTGACTAAGCCACCCAGGCGTCCCTAAAGAGATACAGTTTATTGCTTGTACACAAGGGAACCTCAGCTGCACTATTAAATATGGCCAAGTAGAAGCCTTTAATATTTTCTTGTAATGAACAAGTAAGAACATTTACAATCATTGGGTGTTAAAAGAGGAAATGAATGCACGGAAGGTACTTGGTGTTACTTGAAAAAAATCTCATCTTCAAGTAAGATTCAAAGGCCTGTGAAATATTTTGAATATTCCTGCCTAGTTTGTAAGATTTGGGAAGAGAGATTTTACTTAGGTGAACAGTAACTTCAAACCAGCTGAGTTCCAAGTATTTCAAAACGTAAAGATTTTGAGACAAGATGAATATAAAAACTACTAAGTCGGATTGAGTGAAATTTGGTTGTTCGACTCCTGCAAATTCCTATTAGTGGCAGAATTGTGGAAAACACCCTGTGATGCCAAAAGGCACGCTAATCCTTGGTCATCCTTTGCCAGCACCATCTTTCATGAGAAAAGCAATTGTGAAACTTGCCTCTTTTTTGCAACAGAATTTCTCCCTCTGGTCCACTGGCTACCACTCAAATTTCCTCATTTTGGAAATCCAAACTGGCTGCCTAACTTGACAGAATACAAGAACATAAAAGGAGATTTCTGGGGGCACCTGGGTGGCTCAGTGGGCTAAAGCCTCTGCCTTCAGCTCAGGTCACCATCCCGGGGTCCTGGGATTGAGCCCCCCATGGGGCTCTCTGCTCAGCAAGGAGCCTGCTTCCCCCTCTCTCTCTCTGCCTGCTTCTCTCCTACTTGTGATCTCTATCTGTCAAATAAATAAATAAAATCTTTAAAAAAAAAAAAAAAAGGAGATTTCTGGGCACCTGGGTGGCTCAGTTGGTTAAGCAACTGCCTTCGGCTTGGGTCATGATCCCAGAGTCCTGGGATCGAGTCCTGTATCAGGCTCCCAGCGCCGTGGGGAGTCTGCTTCTCCCTCTGACCTTCTCCCCTCTCATACTCTCTCCCCCCCACACACACTCTCTCTCTATCTCAAATAAATAAGTAAAATCTTAAAAAAAAAAAAAAACGAGATTTCTTCTAACTATGAAATAGTGGATGATATTCAGAGTTAAAGAAATACCACTGGAAGAGTATAAAGGTCGGGAGGTCTTTCTAATTTAGCGGCTATTAAATAAGCATGTAAATCCTTTGCTAGTTATTGCTGGTTTCATGTGAAGCACAGGAGAGATCCAGAGCTGAAGAAAAATGACATCATCGCCTCCAACATGCAAGCTGTATTCCTCAGCGCCTGATGCCAACTGTATAAGGGAATGCTTTTCTGAGTTGTACTTAAAAATGCTAGGAATTATTACAATATATTAAACATGCTTACAGCAGTGTTATGAAATCTATAGTAGCCTTAATCAATCAGCAGAGGGCACGTGGAATTTTTATTAGCCAGGGTTTTCTAATACATTTTCCCCTCTGTAATGGATCAGGAGAGAGGGGTTGAGCGGCAGGGGGAGCTGTCCAAAACCCCTCTGAAATACTTGGGAACTCTCTGCTGTACAGAATTCAAGCTGATTTTTACTTGAGTTAACATTTTAGAAATAAAGGTATTACAGGAGAGAGCCAAACAGCAAAGTACCTAAAAGACAGGGAGTGGGTCACAAAAAAAGAAAAGCACCAGGGAAAGAACATTTGTTTGAAGACTTTGGTAAGGTTAAGTCCTTTTTTCTTTTTGGATACAAATGAACTTACTCATCATGTTTGGAGGCAAAGGAGAAAGAGCCAAGTGGAGGATAAAATTGAAAAATAGTTGAGAGAAAGTTCCTGGGGGGCTGATATGGGTAGGATCCAGAGGACTGGCAGAGAGACTGATTTTAGAAAAGAATATGAAAGCCCCCCCCTCACTTTTCCTCTTGGCTCCAGGGAACCAAGAACCACACCAGCCTATGTCCCCAAAGGGCAGTCACTCCAGGAATATCTGGGCATGATTTTCCCCTCCTTCCCTCTTGCACTAGGCCCTGTACCTCCCATGCAACCAAATCTGCAGGGGGAGGAAGAGAGAGGCAGGGAAGAGAAGCAGGGCCCCAGAAGCAGATTCTCTGGAAGGAAACACATGGCCACAGATGCTTGAAACCTTTCCTTACCTCCATGAAAGAATGCTCCAGAAATGCTTGTCAGGCAGTCGAGGGCCTGGGCTTGTTTTGTCTGTGTATCAGGAATTAGATGTAAAATATATGTTTGACTTCCAAGGAATAAAATGAATTGTCATGGTAGAGAAAGTTTCATGGAGGAAATATTATCCCGAAGGCTTCCAGCTTGAGCCTCTCCCTTGTAACTCACCACCACAAATTATTTTCGTAATAAAAATGAACTCCGAGAACAAACTAATTACATGGGAGAGCAACTTATACTTCACTGCAGTTTTCACAATATATTTTTTTCATCAAATATGAGTTAGCCAAAGTAATTAGGAAAAAATGATTAGCAAACCTCTTTATTGAATATGGATCCAAGTCATGTTAAAAAAAAAAAAAAAAAGGTTTTTTTTGTTTTTTTTTTTTTTTTTGAAAATGGCTTTAAACCGACATTTTCTTCTAAGCAGTAATCTCTGTTCCTCCCACAATAGCTTTTTAGGAACATGTAATCTGAGAGAACAGAAGTCCTCTCCTGAAAGAATACCAACTTCCTTCCTTCCTTCTTTCATGCTAGAACTTTCTGTTAAGTTGGTAGAAAATCACAAAATGTGACTGCTTCATCCTACCAGAGCACTGAGAGAAAAACACTGTTGAAATCCCACTACAAACCATCTGTAGGTGAGCCTAGGGAATCCTTCCAGATTTGGAAGAGCTTGGACCACTGAGCTACCCTGGTTTTCAGTTCTCAAGTAATACTGAGCTTCTTTCTACAAAGAACAGTAGGTTTGAAAGGCATTTATATCTCTTCTTTATACCTTTACATTTTGAAATATTTGCGATGTTTAGGAGTAAACAGGAATAAAGTCCATCTAGCCAAAATTACATTTTTCCATGTGAGCAACTTAGGTTTAGTTGGCAATTCCACAATGTAAGTTTAAACCAGCATCTCTCTTCACTTTTGTGTGTTCTGGGCATTCAGGCTTATAGAAATACTTAATTGATTAAAAAAAAATCCAAGGAACCAACAGAGATGAACGTTAAAATTCATTTCTTTAATCATTAAACTTTTATTTTACATGCAAATTGAGATAAAATTGATTACTATTACTTTCCATTATTTCATGATTATTTTATTACTTAGATCTTCCTAGAAAATGCAGCTTCTAAGCCCTCTGGTGTGACTGCTAGCATGTCAGGTGAACAAGCTGATTCTTTTCCTCCACTTTTCCTTTAACAAATCATTGCATGGCTACTTTGTGCCAGCTGCTGGGTATATAGTAAAAAAGAAAAATTGTCTCATTCCTGCTTTCATGCTGTCTACTGAGGAAAAACCCCTTGCAAGAGGTTTTAGCCTAATGCTCTCTTTCTCCCATAAAGAAGTCATCTCCTTCCTACATAATAAAGCCACTTAGTCCCTACATTTCCCAGACCTTATACCTTCCCCATCCCCCTGAGGCAAGAGGGGGGGGGGAGGTGGTGGTAAGCAAAACTATAATAATTTGATTTCAGCAGTCCTTGCTTCCGGAAGAACGTAAGGTAAGATGCTTTCTGAATGTCTTTGAAATGACTGTGTCTGCTTCACATAAAGGCAGGAAGGGTTGGATGACCTTTTGGACATATTCAAAGGTGGAGGGTGAGCCGAAGAGGGAAGCCGAGGGGTTCTTTCTCTGTGAAACCAGACACATGCCCCTTTGCTAAGGGTTCACACCAGCACTAGGATACCAACTGAATTTGCAAAGCATATTTTCATCAATTGGGACATTCATCGAAGCATCCCAGTGAGAAGGGGCATTTTATTATTTCCATTGTACTCCAGAGAAAAAAGAAACAAGAGGTTAAATGACTTTCCCAAAGTCAATAATAGACCTGGGACCAGGATTAAGAGTTTATAAATCCCTAACCTGTGCTGAGCGCACTCAACCATACACTTAACCTTGCCAAAAAGGAAAGGCTCCATTTTGCTGTTTAACTAATTAGAATCAAGACACATTAGGCAAGAATGTAGCACCTGGTTCGTAATGCAGTCACATTATTTTATTGCTGTTTCAATCCCAAAACTCCATGGTCTTCCAAACTCCTCAGTGCTTTTATGAGATAGTTACTGGATTATCAACTCAAGTGGTGTCTATTCCCATGCATCAAACTGCCCTAAGAAAACATCGCTTGGGAAGCAATGAAAATTGTAGGAAAGAAGAAAAATGCTCTCTTAGTAAGGAGGAATCCAACTATCATAATTTGGTTTATATATATACATATATATAAAATGGTTTAGCATGTATTTACATATAATATATAAATACATATATTTACATATAGTATATACAAATACATTATTATAATATATAATATGCTTTTGGCACTTGACGGATATTACCCCCAAATCAGAGATTATGAACTTGTCAGGTTCTCTAAGCTGAAATGGTTCCAGAAATGATTCTATTGTTTCTTCTTTCCATTTTCCAAATTGACCAGTTATTCTCTAAAAGCTAACCGAGTGCTAGTGAACTGGCCCTTCTGTTATTTTTTCTGATCCCCTGAGAGACCATAAGCTCTTTGAGGGCAAGAGCTATGCCTTTCTCAGGGCAATGCTTGACACAGGGCGAGAGCTGAACAAAAATTACTCTGCATATGAATCATCTCTGATCTATCATGCTGTCCTTGTGTACTTTTCAATTTTAATAACATGGATTGGAGGCAAAGCTTTACAAGACAGAAAAAAAGTCTTCTGTTTTTGCAGCTTAGGGCAGGGACTCACATAATTTTAAATAATGTATTCTTATTTCAGACAGTGAAACCAGTGAAAAATGGACATTTCAGATGAGAAAATGAATGGCAACGTACTTCCAGTAAAACTGAATTTGGTATTGGTTTTAAGGGAAAAATCCAACCTCCTCTTAATGATGCTGTCAGATTTACTAAACATTTCCACAGCTGTGAAGTTTAAATGCCACCTAAGGGCTTTCCATGAAGCTCCTGTACAGGGACGGGAAAGGTTGAATTTGACTTCGGTCAAGTCTGAAACAATGAGTAATGGACATAGCTTCATACTGCCCCCTGGTGGTGTCACGCTCAGCTGTGCTCAGAAACTTCATCAATCTTGGACATTCTCTTTGGCTTCCAGAGCAACACCTCCAGGAAAGACTTCCGAGCTTAGGTTTATAAATTTAATCTCAGGCCCCTCCTCAACTTTCATATATTGCCTCTGTTCCATTCTGTGGAGCTTTCCCTGGGAACGAGGAAGGCAAAACTGCTCATGAGGGGGATGTTAGGACTCCAATGGAGAACCCAGTAACCCAATAGCTCATGTGTGAGGTGGTGTCGGGCAGTGGGACTGTCCTAGGTCTGAAAATCAACACAAAAAGAGTTTCCTATCATCAATCATCCTGAGACCTCATTTTTCAGACTCCCACATAGCCACACTCTCATCCAAGCTATGACATGGCAGCTGAAAGACCACGGAAGTCAGGTTTAGCTTCAGCAGTCATGAACTTGTGGTTTAGAAATCAAAAAAAGTGTTTTCAAGGTGAGGGTTCGTCTAGGCCAGGTTGGGTTGGGAACGTAACACACTCGTTACTAGATTAGTCCAAAGGGGCACTGGTCACGTCGCTCACATTACTCCTTTTCCCTGTAAGTCTCCCCAGGTCTGCTCATGAGCTGGGACAGTTGTTAAACTCAATGAATGTCCCCATCCAAACCTCAGGATCATTCCTTTGGTCTCCTGAATGCCTAGAAGCCTCAGCTGAAACCCAGGTAAACTCAGACGACTCTCTTCCATCCAACATCTCTTTAGAAAAGGCTGCCTATACGCCAAACATGTGAACCCCAAGATGCTGAAATGGCCGGATAGCTACCCAGTAACCAGAGATTTACAAGGAGTTCCCAAAGGTGTTAACTGCTTCTAGCCAAGTTGACAAGGCTGGGGATACAGCTCAGGACGAGAGAAGAGAAAGAGCCATGAGGCTTGTGATTCAGCCAACTTACACAGGTGGGGATGAAAATGAAGCTTTCAGAATCCATAAGGAGGAGAGATTACAAGTGGCTCTTAAATGGCACACACACAAAGCAGGGTGGAGTGGACCAGGCTGTGACAGTCTAGATCCTGGTGTCCAGCAGAGTGGATTCAGTTGGTCTGGCTGGTTAAGTGGGTTTGCCTTTGCTTCTTCCCCTGACCCATTGCCCTCCGCAGGTGTCACTTCTGGAGTTACAAGCTCCCTGGAGTAGGACAACCTGTGTGGCCCCAAAACAGGCTCTTCTGCTCCATCTGGAGGTGCCAACGGGGACACCCAGCCTAGTGGAAGGTCCCATGATGGGAGCCCGTGACAACTCACATCCTGACATCAAAGACTCCTTCCAGACCATGAGCTCAGACATGCTCCTTCTCATCTCTGCATGAGGGCCTCCAAGAAAGAATGATGGAACTGCGTTCCCTTGACCTTTGTCATCTGCCGCATAAACATATCTCATGTGGACCATCCCTTATCCTGGTGGCTTCTCAACCTCAGATCAGGCTGTAAGCATCTTCCAAAGTGATGAGGGAGCAGGAGGCTGGCTGAGGACAAAGTAAAAGCTGGCGCCTTGCACCCCCTCTTCACCTGCTCCCCTCCATATGTGTAGCATTCCTCAGGCACCCCTGATCGCCATAAAACGATAAATAGTTAACTTGCAGGGATCGCAATCCTGCAGAACAGGAATCTCCCTTGCTCTACAGATGTCTTAGAGACCTAAACAGGGAGGTTACCTTATCAATAGCACAAATTTCCAGAGGCAAATAACTCTCGGTTCCTGAAGCCCTAATGTCTTCCTCCCACCATACATGGAGGAGACTGAGGTAGAAGGGAATGTAAATGATAGCCGGATCATAATACCCCACCAAGAATCTCCCAACTATCTTGACGTTAATGCCTGACCTAAAGACGACATTGATCAAGCCATAAGGGCAAGGACTCCCCCCCGGCACCTTGTAGGCCCTCCCTAACATGTGAGAACTCTGTTGAAACCTCCCATTCCTTCACCACCTCCCCCCAACCGTGGGGTATATAACATGCCCACCCTCACAACCCGGGGCAGCAGCTCTTCCTGCCGACGGCCCTGTCCCCGTGCTTTAATAAACCACCTTTTGCACCAACGACGTCTTAAGAATTCTTTCTTTAGTCGTCGGCTCCGAACCTCTTCACCCCACCGAACCTGACTTAAGTTCTGGGACTTCATCAAAAGGACTTCCTTCAGTTCCCTTCCTTTGTTAGCTTTCATCATTTTCCTGTTTTTCTCAGGTCTCATGTTGACCTTCAAGAGGTGGCTAAGGGGTAGGCAAGGTGTTGTGTCTCCTTCTGGTCCAGTCACACAAAATACTGACATACATACAGGAGGTTCAAGCCTCTTCATTTCTATTTCTCTGTTGTTTTGTCAGACCCACTACATTTTTAGTTTCTTCCCTTCGTAAGCATTTGCTTTTTGAACATGCTTCTGAATACGTATTTGCCATAACAATTTCCACAATGAAGTAACAATGAAGACTTATACATTCACATGAGGAGACAACCCAAAGCACTATGGTCTTGTTGCAGAGTCAGAAAAGAATTTTTACCAGCACATAAAATCAGGTTTGGGGGAAATCAGGCAACTTCATTCGTGTCACATGTTAACGGGTCACAAGGCAATTTACCTTCTCTACTTTCCACCATGTGGATAGGTTTTCTCCTAATAGGCTTGTGATGGGTAGGACTGCTGTATTTAAGGAAAGAAATATAAAATGCTTCAGGTTGGTATTCAAGCCCCATAAAACAGATCTATCTAACAATTCCTCATCATGAATCCCTACTCCCCCAACAGATTACTTTCCTTCCTGATCCTGATATATGTGATTTTTTTTTATAAACTTAAAGTGGGTACACATGCTGTTCCTTCCCTAAAATGCAGTTCCTGGTCTTCTCCACACATCTGGAACCTATCCACATTTCCGGTCCAGCTCAAATGCAGGGCAGTGTAAGACGTCACCCCCTCTGCTGAATCAGATCTTCCCACACATGCAGGCACATGACCTAACCCCCCATTTTCCACCCATCTCTTTATTTCCCAATTAATTAAATGGTAAGTTCCTAAAGCACCTTACTGTGTACTTTGTATCCTCATTAAACACCGAACCTGGAGCCATGCATCTCATGGATGCCTAGAGAACAGATCGCAGACTACGGGAAAAACAAGAGAAGCCCACGTAAATGGGATAGCAGGAAGGTAGTTTTTCAGCACAAAATCGAGCTGGATGTGATGCTAGCTAGAATCTGTTCAGGGAGCTGCAGGGTTTCTGGGCCTGACCTTCACTTTCTTGTAGACACACGCTGGGTTCACAACGCACAACTTTTGCTGGAAATTGGGAAAATTCCCAAGTAGTCTGACAACCCAATCAACACAGACAGCACTACTTGATAATTCTGCCTCTGACCCTAATTCAAGCAGAGAGAAAGCTTCCATGTCTCACTTTGCTTTTCATGTGCAAATGGAGTCCGAGGCAACTCTTGAATTTTCAGGGACAAGTCTCAGTGTCATTGTCACTGTATCTCCCCTACCTGCAACTTCCTCATTTATAAAGCAAGGGATTTGTGGAGTATTTGGTCATTCTCCAAGATTCTTTCTAGTATTATAACACCCTTTCCCACACCCTTACAACCTACTTTGTTTCCCTAGGGTCCCTTCTTTCTTCTCTGGCTTTCACTCCATTCATCAGTTAATAAACTGATTAACACCCACTTAACACCCATTAACACCCACTGCACCAGGTTTAGAAAAAAAAAAAAAAAAAGCAGTCATCCTATCCATTGGTCAGGACCTCTTGTAAAAAAGATATGTAGCAACAATTTAAAAATAATTAAAACATTTGATTTAATGTTTCATTTGATCATGCCTCTGTGTTCTTCCTCTAGCAACTTCATTTTTACAAAGCTAGCAGTACTTTAAACAAATGTGCTTCCTGTAGGAAAAAAGAAAACTCAGAAAAAAAGTAAAATATGGGCTTTTCTCAAATATATTTTAGGTAACCTCTTCTTTTTCCAGCACCCACAGATCTGACTCATCATTAGAAGAGGAGAAAGGTGCCCATAGAAACCGAATGAAGAAAAGAATGTGGTTTGGATATAAACAAAAAGACCACCTCATTTTTGGAAAAGGTTATTAATAATGGTGAAAGATATTATATGAATATTTACTGGAAAGAAAGAAAAATGATTTTTAAGGGTTTAATTAAAAAAAAAAAAGTGACCAGGGAAAGATTTAAGCCAAATTTAAAAATAAAAAGAGGAAAATCCAATCCCTTGATTTGTGGGGTGCTTTTTATAGAACCTGCTTAGTTGGGAAATATGTGCCATGATTCACTTTTGAGGTTAGGAGACACAATACGTTTAATCAAACAGTTCTTCTCTCCTTTTTGTATTGTTCACAACCAATGAATTAATACCAGTAAATAAATTTGCAACTTGCCCAACTCCTCAGTACTTCAAAACCTCATTATGTATGACAGAATGAGAAGGGGGACATAGAATCAACTTACTTTCAGAGCCTATGCCTAAGGTGAATGTGTGAAGGAATTACTATTTTTACATATATGCCAGCCAGTACTTATCAAGGCCTGCACCATTCATTGCTGGGTTAGCCCCTGCTACAATCCTAGCTGTTAGGTAGGACATCCTTGTCTTGTTGATTAAGGAGCTGAGACTCAAGGCACCTGGGTAGCCCAGTTGTTAAACACCTGCCTTCAGCTCAGGTCATGATTTCAGGGTACTGGGATTGAACCCCATGTTGGGCTCTCCACTCAGCGGGGAGCCTCTGTGACCTCTCTCTGTCACCCTCTGTGACCTCTCCCGCTTTCACACTCTCTCAAATAAATAAATAAAATCTTAAAAACAAAAAAAGGCAGCAGCAGCAGATTCAGCAGCTGAGGCTCAAGAAACTTGAGTAACTGGCAGTTACTCGTGTATACAACAGAATTAGATTCCCCTGAAGCCTAGCACTGTCTTCTTAGGTCAATAAGACAAACTGGTATGAGTTACTTGCTTAGTAAATTACAGTTATGTGAAGGTAGATCTGATACCAGATTTCCATCTCCTACGGCATCCCTAAATAAGAATCTCTAATTAAACATGTAAGAAAAACACTTCAAAGTTTCATCTTCACTTTCTTTAAACACCGTTTCCTCTAGAACTTTCAAATAGGGGAGATGCTCTCTTGAGGGGTGAGATTGGGATGGGAAAAATTTGCAACCATCTCGGAGAAAGAATGTGGAGTCATTCAAAAGTACTTACAACATTGTAGTAAATTTTATGTTCAGGAAAAGATTCAAAGATCTATTATTTTCGGAAGAAAAATTCCAGAGACTTGAGCTCTGGGAATTGTCCATGCCAGTAGGTCTTGGGCTCCATTAACTGCTCTAGAGTCAAGGCAATAGCTGCGTTCTGGATCAGTCAAGTTACTGTCCTTATCGAATTTTGAAATCTGGAAAATGAACTGGTTTGGTATTTGACTCCTATTGCTCTTTGTAATGACAAATGTGTGAACCTCTGTGTCACATTCTTTTGTGTCTTAAAGACCTTAAAACTCAGCTTTAATAAGTCTCAGAGAAATCTGGTTCTAACACACACGCACACACCCACACACACACACGCAACCATTTTATCTGATGAATACAACTATGACTTTCAAGTCTTCATTACAACTTTGGTAAAATATTTTAATTAAAGGATTACCAATGGTGAGCACTGCTCATTTCTGCAGACCTGAGGTAGGATGTTATTTCATTGCTGCAATCTAAGGTTTCTGCCCCAGTCACGAGGAGTTTTGTTTCATAAAACTTAGATTGTGCTGATACTTCTAAAAGAGTTAATGAAGTAGAGTATTTTTCAGAGACGAAAATAAAAATTAATGGAAATTTTGCTTTTCATTAATCACATCAGCAAATCAATGTTTTATATCAAGCTATTATGTAACAAGATTCTAAATTATGTTCCCAAGAATTTCTGTGTAAAACATTTCCATATGGTAAAACCCGTAAAATTCTGTAACACATTCACAAATCATTGTGACAAGGAACACTGGTATGAATTTCTTGAAGTCAATGTCATTTTTCCAATATAATTTTATGATTTTATTTCCTCATACACTGAAACTTTAAAAAAAAAAACTGCATGCCTTCTTAGAAAATAAAGGCATGTAATCACCAACACAAATGAAAAGATTATACAGTTCCCGCATATACATTTTGTAACCGAAGGAAAAACCTGTATTCTTAGTCTATATTACAGCAATCATCTATTTCTCTTATGGTATTTATCACAGTCTGTATGTCTTGTAATTTATTTGTTGATTCGGTCTTTGTTTGACTTTCTAACTACAAAGTAAACTGGTTCGGGAAGACAAAAATCTCTCCAGGTGTTCTGAGCAGAAAGGGACATAAATAAGGGAATTTCATGGTTACAAAAATGTCAAAAAGGTAGAAGGAGAACAACTGAAGTTTGCTACTAGCTTCCAGAAAGTCGGGAAGTTTCGGAAACTACTGGTGATAATCAGAGCGGCAGGAATAACTTAAACCAGTGATTACAGCAATACCCAGAGCTTCTGAAAAATCTCTCACATCTGCTGCAGGCTGGACACCTGCCCATGGAGTAAAGATTTGGCTCCTAGTTTCCAAATTTTGTGAGAATGCATCTCATTGGCAAAATCTAATCTGGGACCCTCCTGGCAAGGGGTTCTAGGAAATGAGCTCTCGGGTTTCCGGCCCCTGTGATAGTAGGTGGTGCCTAGAGGGAGTAAGTGTTGCTGGGCGCTCTGCAGAAAATTCAGTACAAGCTCCAAACGGGAAGGAGCCATGATGCTTTCATTTACTCTTGTGGTAAAAAGTCTCACAATCCTGTACAGACTTAAGACTCTTTGAGGATACAAAAGGGAACTTCTGTTTATCTATCAATATTCACTGTTAGGGAAATTAAAATTGTGAACACTTAACGGTGCTAATGTATTAATTCATTTGAAAGTAACAATAATAAAACCTTACATATTAACTTAAATATAATATTCCTTAGGAAAAATGACTGTATTTTTCCAAAATAAAACAAAAAATCGTGGAATGCCAGGCTGGCTCAGATGGTAGAGCATGTGACTCTTCCCCTCAAGGCTATGGGTTTGAATCCCACTTTGGGCATGGAGATTACTTCAAAAATTTTTTTTAAAAAAATAGTGACAAGAGTGGTATTGTTTTACATTTTCAAAAATATTATTAAATGTCTAGTGTAACAGGCAATAGCTTCTCTATTTTCTATTAAGATACTAAATACAAGACCAAAAAATACAAGTAACTTTCTAGTATTGAAGACTGCCTGGAAATTTCTCAGAACACTCAGGGTCCCTAGACCACAGTTTTGTTTTGTTGAAGATTTTATTTATTTATTTGTCAGAAAGAGCGCAGCAGGTAGAGGGAGAAGCAGGCTCCCCCAGTGGCCAGGAGGCCTAATGTAGGACCTGATGCCAGGACCCTGGGATCATGACCCCAAGCTGAAGGCAGATGCTTACCCAACTGAGCCACCCAGGCGCCCTAGCCTACACTTTGTTAACCACTGTATAATCATATTATTAGCCACAAGCATCATTACCTGACATATGATAGATATGTCAAAGATATCTGTTGGATGAAAGAGTAAAAAAAGACATGGTTTGTATTGTTCTTTTTCTAGTACATGTAGGCAACAAGCTCCTTGTTCTCAAAGGAAGACTTTCTCTTGCATTCATTTTGTCTTTCTTGTAGTTTTGTTGCTAGAAGATAGGAAACATGCAAGGCCACATTTCAGAAGTGACATCATTTGACTCAGACCAGCTTAAGGCAAAATTATGAACTGACTACAGCATTCAGGGTCCTTCACAACCCCTCCACTCCATCCCTTACCACAGAAGCAGAATAACCTTATCAGACCACTGTATCTTCCAACGCTTGAGGCACAGTCTTACAAAGCTCTGCTTTCCAAATTGGACAACATGTACCTCGGAGAGGCACTTGGTAGAGTGTTAGGAGTTTTTAAAGTGATAATAAACGGAAGGAATAATCCTAGAATATTGATTTTACCTGAAGTCTTCAGGATAACAGTATTTTAATAACTGCATTAAAACAAAGATACTTCATGAAATGCATGATAAATTGGACTGTCTACATTCTTCCCCTCTTTCTGCCCCATGGTCCCAAGGAAATGAGGAGACCTGTGTAGTCAGCTTGAACCCAACCTACAGCCAGGAGCCATACCAGGCGAAACTGGAGAGCCATAAGGAAGAAAAATAGTTGCTGTTTCACCCCTTGAGATTTTGATTATTTTAAAGGTTTATTCATTTATTTGACACACAGAGAGAGAAATCACAAGTAGGCAGAGAGAGGGGGGGAAGCAGGCTCTCCGCTGAGCAAAGAACCCTATGTGGGACTCGATCCCAGGACCCTGAGACCATGACCTGAGCTGAAGGCAGAGGCTTAACCCACTGAGCCACCCAGGTGCCCACCCCTTGAGATTTTGATTTTGTTTGTTACACAGCAAACACTGATAGTACAGAAATTGGTAGCTAAAAGTAGAATGCTAGTAACAAATATCACAGCATTGGTTATATGAGATCAGGAGACAGGAAATAAGGAGAACATTACAAGGAGAATGGAAAAATTGTGACCTCTGATCTATAATTGACAAACCATTTGATCAGACTGACCTCTCTGGTAAAACTCAGAACACAGAAAAGATCTGTAATAACTTGTGGCATTGGGTGAGAGTTTTGAGGCAAAGTATTGCTAGAATGAGCTGGATCCTTCGGTAAGGGTATTATAAGAAAGATAAGAATTCAGAAAAGGCCAGTTTGCAGAAGAATAGAGAGCCCAGAGATTTGAGGACTTATAGGGTTGGAAAATGAAACTGTTCTTATCAAGTCAAAGATGAAGCCATTAAGATGCTGCCTCAGGAAAAGACCTGATCCAGGGCACTGCCATTAAAATGCACCCTCAAGGCAAACTCACTCAGGACTCAAGACTCTGGTCGTCATACCTTTTAAAGACACCTGAAAGGATTAAATTGGCTCCTATAGAAGGTTTTGACTAGAAAATAGTTGGTTTGTACACAGATTAAAGGTATGGTCTCCTGGAAGTTTATTAAGCTTAAAGGAGTTATAATCAAGTCGATAGAAAGATCTATGTCCAAAAAGAATGGTGGGTGTGGCTTAGGCACAGGAGAGTGCCTGGAATCAAATACATGGAAAACTGCAAAGCTTTTGAGATAATTATACCGGCAGAACTACTGTCAGACTTAATTAAAAGAACCCATAATAAGACTTAAGGGCAACCAAGAGTCCACAGGCAGGAATGAGGCAGAGAAAGCTGCTCAGCCACCAGGAAGAATATATTCACCACAACCCTCCTCAAATGTGGACACGAAAGATGATCAAGAAGGAAGGACTTTCTGGCACACAGAGCCAAGAGCAGTGGGAAGCAATGTACTGGGGTCTTCTGCTCCCAGGGAGCAGAACCTCCCAGTCCAATCAAGGAACACTCCCTTATCTATGTATAGCCTAGCAACATTTTTTCCAGTGGGATTTCAGAATCCCAGTGAATTAGTAACTTGTTTGTGTCTCCCATTCTTTTTTAAAATTTTTTTTAAGATTTTTTTTTTTTTTTTTT
>NC_081562.1:126069790-126115724 GCF_022355385.1 Mustela nigripes
ACAGAAATCACAAGTAGACGGAGAGGCAGGCAGAGAGAGAGAGGGAAGCAGGCTCCCTGCCGAGCAGAGAGCCCGATGCGGGACTCAATCCCAGGACCCTGAGATCATGACCTGAGCCGAAGGCAGTGGCTTAACTCACTGAGCCACCCAGGCGCCCTGTGTCTCCCATTCTTGATCAGCCGAATATTTCTGGCTTCTAACCTTTGCCTCTTCCACCATTAAATACTGATTATGTAGTGTTCATATGGGGCAGGTAACTTGCCTTTTTCCTTTCTAAGTCTCCATAACTTACGGAGTTGCATCTGGACCGATGTCAATCACGAGATTCAGGATTTTGTGTCTACTGTTGGGATCAAGAAGACTTGTGGAGTCTTAGGGCAAAGTTGAATATATTTCACAGATGGGAATAAGTGACTGTGGCCAAGAGAAACAAACTGTGGTTGACTGATTACTTTTCTCAATTCTTCATTTCCTCTGTCATGTGACTTTGCAGTGCAGTAAACAGAATATATATCTTACCCTACAGATTTTAGGCTTAGTTGTATGACATGGTTCAGCACTTAGAAGGAGTTTGGGGGTGACAACTGCCTTAAGAGGCAGCACCTCTTTCCACTTGTTCCTCTGATCTGTCTTGGGTCCTTGCTGGTTGAAGGAGAATGAGAAGACCCATGGAGCAGAACTGAACCCAGCACACAGTGGGCCTATCCTAGCCAAGCCTACACAGTCATGGCTAACCCACAGATCCCTATGTGAGAACAGAAATCTCACTGTCTTAAGCCCTGAGATCACTGAAGTTGCTCGTTACAAAGAAAAAACAGTACTACACAGTGAAGCACAAACCTTCACTATATTTTAAGAAAAAACAAGAACTTTAAGAAAATGTCACACTTATTTGGGCCTCTTGAGACTACACTTTCAGACCTCAGGGCTCACTGGCCATTTCTTCTACTGTCATGGGCATTTTAGGGGATCTTTTGAAAAACATTGTCTAGCAAAGAGTCCCAGCCTAGAACCAGGAAACTGGGATCTAATGCTGCTTCCACATATTCATCACCAATGGTGTGAGGTTGGGAACGGTCACACTATTTTTCTGGTACCCAGTTTCCTTCTTCATAAATGATAACTTCTACTTCACAAGGTTCAGAGGATTACTGAGTGTCAAGGAGAGGAGATAATGGATATAAAAACATTTTGAAAATAGTCGTGTGCTACGTAATTACAGGGAGCTATAATTATGACAGCATCTTGACCCGTTTTCCTCTGGCATCTGCATAAGTAAGTCAGGAGCATGGCGCACTCCCCTTAAAACCAGCCCCTTCCATCTCAAGCAGCTTTGAGGGAATCCCACTTCCTCTCTACTTCTCACCTCACCAAGTGCTAGATGGTGCTTTCCATCACTGTTTTTTGGTCTCGTCCCATTACAACTTACCTGTCCTATGGCCCCTTTGAATTCAGTTGTACCAATTATCCCAAGATGGCGGTAGCTGAAAATGTTACTGATATATTTGCATTTTAACTGTAACTTTCATGACCAAACCCAAGAAATGACTTGTAATGAAAAGTTCAGGGCCATGTATGGTTCTCTGCTGGGTTAGGAGGCCTGTGAGTATCTTAGAGAAGAGGTTACATGGAAGGAGAGCTGGTCCTGAGGTGTGTGGGGGCCCCTGGGTGGCTCAGCTGGTTAAGCGACTGCCTTCAGCTCAGGACATGATCTCTGGGTCCTGGGATCAAGTCCTACATCAGGCTCCCTGCTCAGTGTAGAGCCTGCTTCTCCCTCTTTCACTCCCCCTGCTTGTGCTCTCTTTCTCTCTGTCAAATAAGTAAATAAAATCTTTAAATAAAATAAAATAAAAAGAAAGACCTCAATTTCCAGGAGGAAAATGTAGGTGATTCAGGCAAAATAACAAAGTCCTTTGACTCTGAATTATAAAAAACGAATAATGCAGTCCTTGTAGAGAATAACACATATTTTTTACTTTATTAAATTATTACCCGTTCTGAAAATGACCCTCACCTGCTTATAGATGTGAAAAAGCCTTGTAGAACCAAAGTTAACCTCTGAATTAAAGGTCACCAATAGTCCTTTTATGTATGAGAACAGGGGGACTTTACAATGGAACAAGAAGCCTGAGATAAAGCCTGGGCTAACTAAATCTAGCAGAGGCTTTCTGAAGAGGAAACGCTACGGCTGTAATTCTGAGATGAAGCTGTTAAAACTTGAAAGAAAATTATTTCAAGAAAATATTCCCTAAAACAAAGACAATATAAAATGCTATAATTCAAATAATGACTATCCAAGTTAAATAAAATTTCCTTATAATTTCAAAAAGTAGCAAAACAAATCTCATATAAATGTTATCGATAAATGTCTTCACCTGTTTCAAATCATTACTGTCTGAGCACGTAATAAATCCTTTGCTCTTTTTTTTTTTTTAAAGGAACTACTGGTGCATAAATAAAATTTCTCTAGACCTTAGTCTAAATATAATTTCACTTAAAAATTTTAAGCAACCTTGAACAATGAACCATGTAACTGAAGTTCCTTTATGGAGACACTGAGAAAGCAAATGTAGCCCTATTGATACCAGATTTAAAAATGGCAAGATAGCTAGACCTGTTTATCTCCCTTCTTTCTCAACACCTAAAGAGGCATTAAGCATATGGGCGTGGAAAACTGGAGGATACGGCAAGGGATGAGAAGTTTTAACACAAACTGGGGAAAGGAAAAGGATGGAGGAGTAATAGATTGAGCAGAGTGAGCAGAGCAGAATGATGGCTCAAAAGCCCGCTGAGTGGCACGCCAGCAAGCAACCCGCTGATTCTCCCGACAGAACCACGAGGCTCTTGGAAGCACCAGGAACCAGGAAGTGGGGCGGAAGTGGGGTCGTGGGGAGGTACAGAAGGGGGACAAGGCCAAAGCCGGTGGATGGCTGAAAGAACAGTGGGTTTCTCTGATGCCTTACAACATGTATATCCCCTTCCTTCTCTCTCCACCCATCCCACAACGCACCCTGCCCACACGAACGCTGAAGTATCCTCTCAGGATGACTCAAGACTCAAAGCAGCAGGCGGACCGAAGGACTGTCAGAGAGAGAAGAGCTCAAAACAGATGAAGTGAAACTCCACATGTTCAATGGTGGGATCCTTGGACACCTTCCCTGTCCTGCTTCCAGAATGCTGGCAGTCAGTTAAGTTGGATAATTCTGCTCTGAGGCAACTTAAGACCTCAGAGAGACAGTCTCCAGATAATGCCATCTGTCACTTGTTTGATTAGTCCCCTGATCACCTGGCAGTGCAGATCACCTGTCAGCAGAGCCAGCCCTCCCAGCACCAGCCCTCAGTCAAGTCTGCAGCACGCCCTCCTCGCCCTAATGAGGACAGACAGCAAAGGTCATCGGACCCAGAGCAAAGCCTCCTATCTAAAAGAGATAGGCCAAGACAAACACCAGGAAAAAAGATCACAGAGGAAAATGAGAAACTGAAAAGCATGGAGGAAAAGTTGAAATATATTTGAACGTATCACCAGAAAGAAAGAGCAAATATTGTATCTATAAAATATACACAGGATACTAGAAAAGAGAAACCAAGAGTAAGAAAATAATTCCTGGAAAATGAAATTAAGATAGTCAACATTTTTTTAAGTTAATAATCAGATAAAAAAGTTAAAGAGATCTTCCAGAAAGCAGAACAAAGAGATGAGCAGTAAGAAACAAAGAATATATATATATTTTAAGATTATTTATTTATTTATTTGACAGATGGAGATCACAAGTAGGCAGAGAGGCAGGCAGAGAGAGAGGAGGAAGCAGGCTCCCCGCTCAGCAGAGAGCCTGATGCGGGGCTCAATCCCAGGACCCTGGGACCATGACTTGAGCCGAAGACAGAGGCTTTAAACAACTGAGCCACACAGGTGTCCCAAGAGTATTTTTTAAAAAATAAAAAATCAGTTGAGATCAGCAAAGGAATGTCCCTGGGGAAGTGCTTTGCAGGGACAGGAGGGTGGGTCGGACCAGGACGGAGTGGGGTTCATAGCAATCTCCTGAGTTGGTTTCCCAGTAAAGCATCAGTTGGGAGAGGACAAGGAAGCATGGGGAGAGAAGTAGAGGGGAGGAGGGCAACACACCTAACCTGCTGTGGGTCCAGCAAGAATGCTCCCAAATCTCTCTTGTTTTTTTTGTGTGGTTCTTCTGCATCTACATTTCATTTTACAATAAAAAGGTAAAAAATCATCTTAAATCAGAAAAACAGAAGGGCACATACAAAACTGTGCATTTTCCCTTAAGAAAGGCATGAAGAAGGGCGCCTGGGTGGCTCAGTGGGTTAAACCTCTGCCTTTGGCTCACGTCATGATCCCGGGGTCCTGGGATCGAGCCCCACATCGGGCTCTCTGCTCAGCAGGGAGCCTGCTTCCCTTCCTCTTTCTCTGCCTGCCTCTCTGCCTACTTGTGATCTCTCTCTGTCAAATAAAAAAATTAATTAATTAAAAAAATTTAAAAAAAAAGAAAGGCATGAAGAGCAAACGAACTTAGGGGGGCATAAAATGTGACCCGATTATTCATGCCCTAGAAACCCAACACTTCTCCACTTTAAAATATAAATTCTTCAACAGAGAATAAGTACAGAAGGATTTGAGCATAAGACCTGCCACCCACTGGGACTGGCCACGTAAACTCGGACATGTTCATGTCAAGTCTCTGGTCCTCAGTGAGGACATCTATAAGATTATTTCTATGACTCCATTAAAATAAGTCCAGAGAATGTTGGGAAGAATAGTATTTTTTCTCCTCTTCTATTTTCTGTGGTTCAAACAGATTTTATATAGGAGCATTTTAATCAAGACATGTAGTCATTCATTTGAGACGTGCCTTTAAAGGAAAGAGAGTTGAGTCTTTAATCCCACTGCTCTTTGCCTGACACTCCAGGCTTTGGGGACCAGGAGGCTCTGCCACCATTCGTGTGGCCAGCTCCCGTTGCTACGCAGGCAAGTAGGAATAATTCAAGTACGGTTCTTCCTTGATTTACAATGGGTCGTGTCCCAATAAGCCCATTGTAAATTGAAAATATTAAGTCTGATGTGCATTTAAGACACCTAAGCCACTGACCATCATAGCCTAGCCTAGGCTGCCTTAACCGTGCTCAGACCACTTACATTAGCCTACAATTGCGTGAAATCATCTAACACAGAGACTATTTTATAAAAAGTGTTGGAATATCTCATGTGATTTATTGAATACTGCCCTGAAAGTGAAAAATTGGACAGTTGTGTGACTGCAGAATGATTGTGAGTTTACTTACTGGTATTTTACCCTCGTGATCATGTGGCTGACAGAGCTGAGGCTCCCGGCCACTGCCCAGCATCCCAAGAAAATATCATAACGCACATTACCAGCCCAGGAAAAGATCCAAATCCAAAATTCGAAGGGCAGTTTTTACTGAATGTATACTGCTTTCATACCATGTAAAATAAAAAAATCATAAAGTCAAACCATCCCCTAAGTCAGGGACTGTCTATAAAGTACATTAAGATTATTCTCTCTACCATATCCCCACAGTGTCACTAGAGAAAAAATGGCGATTAGGATGCAACCGTGAGTCCAATGACCTCATAAAGACTTTAAAACCTTGGTTAAGGAAGGACTTAAGATGATCCTTTAGAGTAAAGGAAAAATACAGCTCCTACTCACAGTTATCTCACCTTTGCTTTGCATTTTTCTATGCATAGATTAAAATGCATTTTTGTGTATTAGTACATATTTATACAGTAGCATGTGAAAAAATATATATACGGTGTATACATGTATGGTGTGTGTGCGTGTGTGTGTGTGTATGGTACATATATTATTGGTAATATTTGGAGTCTTATTTCTACAACTGCTCCATTAATTCTCCATATTATTGGGCTTCAAAAGCAAATTTAAGAGATTAGCAGGCACATACAAAGGCCCAACATACATTCAAAATGAAATGTTGACTGCACTTGAGGAATTCTACTCTGCCTCAGGCTAATTTATCAGAGTAACTTCAAACCGGTGTCAGAAAAGACACCCACACATTTCCCTTGTTTCCTGTCCAGAGACACAATTATACCTCTGATGAGAAAGGGTCGGCCGTGAACGTGGCAACATGGAGGAGGTCCACTTTCCTTGAGGGAGATCAGGCTGAAGGCTAACGCGGGCTGGGCTGCAGCCTCAGCTCTTCCAGAATGAAGACGTGGCTTGGAGAGTTTGCAAAATCTCGAGGATGCCTCCGAATTCTAAGCCTAGGCTCCCCGACCGAGGACATTTCCATTCCTCATCTGCAATCACCCCGATGATGATCATTACCATTTTATGAGCAGAACGTGTCATCCCACTCCCTTATCGGTGCTGGAGCAAGCAGTCATGTTTAAGGAAAATGTTTAAAAAATGAAGAGTGGAAGAGAAACTCAGTGGGAGTATTGTGATAATGGAATTCTATTCTACAATTACTAGGAGCCCACAAGTTTTCCAAAGGATGAGAAATAGAGGATGTTATTCTTAAGGAGTAGCTCGTGTGCGGCTAATGACTGCCAACAGTGTCCCAGAGGTAGTAATGGCTCCTGGAGCTCTCTTTTCAAACGAGAGGGCTGCTGAGTGAGCAATGCGAGTTGCTCTGCTTGGTCTATTTGGTCTCTTCCAAATTGCCTGGCATCTGCATTAATTTAAAAGGAAACATCACTGGGAGCGGCTATTAATACAGAAAATAACATTAACTTTAAATTGTGGCCCCAGAGAGTGGGGCAATGAAATCTTTTACAGGTGTTCATTAATTTTTCATTTTATATAACACGGGTGAGGGCTTTAAAACATATATAAATGGAGTCAATTTTCTTTTCCAACTGTTTTACTTTGGGGCAAGCTCGGTTACCTTAGCAAGTATCTCATCAGTCCTAACCCTTGCCTTCAACTTACTTATTTTGCCCTTCCTTCCTTTAATGCTAGGCCATTAGAGTGTGACAGAAAGAGCACTGGTTGGAATCAGTGAAGACTTCTCTTCCCATTTAACTTTGCCACTTATTAGCTGTATAACCTTGGGCAAGTCACCTACCCTCTCGGAAGCTCAGTTTCTTCATCTATAACATGAACGTAATGATACCGGCCCTCTCTTCCTCTCCCAGCAGGGGAATGCAAGTCCTTTATAAACTTCAGAATTATATAAATTTATAGTATTCTAACAGCTAGGGCTGGAAGACGGCATTTAATTCATTAAAGAAAAGAAGTCTGACAAACTTGGAAACCATTTCAAGATGTGCTTCTCTTCTTACAACTACATCAAATTCCTTTTGAACCTCGAGTCACAAATCATCCTTATGGAACCAAGAAGAACCTAATTCTAGAGGCAACATTTTTTTCAAGGACATCCATCGTTCCATTTAGATATAACATACACATGAAAAAGATCTCTGTCAGCAGAAAAGCTCACAGACTAAAAGTCATAATCATCTTTAACTTTTCGCTATTATTCTGCTAAGAAAGAAAGTGGTGTCTCGTGGGGTTTTATTAGCTCTCTGACTGCAAATGACTTAGCTCCCATACTCCTTTCATACAAATTAAAACCACACACAGAGTCTTGATTTAAGCAATGTAAAGCGTTTTTCATCTTGAAACATCAAGAGTTTTCCCTTGACCCGGGCAGTGTGATATCACATTGTCTCAATAAGACTCTAGATCAAATTTCTGCCCCTCCCTGCCCCCCACCCCCAGCAGGCATTGATACTTCAGGACCCAAAGCCTTTGGACTCACTTCTTGTGTATTTCCTCCATAGCCATCGTTAGTCTTACAGATCTGTGCTGATGACTTTTTTCCCTCTAATCTCTACAGCACCTAGAAGAGTGCTGGGCATACAGGAGATGCTCATTAAATACGCACTGATTGAGTATTAAGGGGTATTATCTTGTATACAAAATATTATGTGAGCCTAAGTCAAGAGGGAGAGTTTTGTCACAGATGTATATGTCATCTGCCTAGAAATAGGAGTTGTGCCTTTGGGCACAAATTATCATATTTTAATATACCTAAATTGTTATTAACAATTTAACAGTTGCAGTTCATCTGAGAATAGACCATTCATAATCTTGTAGAGCAAGAATATGTCCAGCTAAGCTGCTACTCAGTCAACTCCCAAGGCTTCCTAACAGGAAAAGGGACAGTCTGGAATGATGAAAAATGATCTTGATTTCTAGTCCCGGTTTTGCCACAAGCTGCTTGGGTGACGGTGGATTAATTGCTTTATCTCCCTAATCCTCAACTCAATCCTTCATCTGACAATGAGTGGGTGCAACCGGGTGATATGATTAAGTTCTGACATTAAGCAGGGAGCCTCTAAAGTCATTCTCGATCTGTGGGTGATGAGTCAAAAGACAGGCACAGACTGCTAGGGGGAGCAGCCCCTACACAGACGGGGAGTTTCCAGACTCTGCGTGGCTAGCTCTGGTAAGTTGTCTGGAAAATGGATGCAATGGATCGAAGAAGGAATTGGGCATGGGATTCTAACATTCACGTGAAACCATCTCTATTTCCAGATAAGTCATTCATATGAACAGGGATCTATTGCAACATTTTCAAAAGTGAAGGAAAGCCAAAGGAACAGAAATTCTTTACTCCAGGAGCTCAAATACAATACGATGTGTTGTTCAGTGGTAGTGTGGGGGCCTTTGCACATGTGAGGCTCTGAGTATCATTCTTGGGAGTCTCAGAGTTAGCTAAGGAGAGTTGACTTTCATGTCTCCTCCCAACCGCAGCATCTTCCATGGGAAGTGACCTCTACCTCGGTAAATGATCTGAGTTCCTTTAGACTCTTGTGAGGGAGTTAAAGAAGCATTGGCCTGTGCATTTTAATCAGAACCAAGGAAGTTCCCAGGTCTCAGCACCAAAAAAAAAAAAAAAAAAAAAAAAAAAGGAAGTGCTTCATCTTTTCCCCTTTTGTTTTTCAGGGAACTTTCGTGACTTCTAATTTCGTTTCGGGGTAGAAAGTAGAAGTTGGAAGGAGCTGATGGCAGGGACAGCAGGTTGAAATCTTAATTTCAGATCCTTGCTTTTTATAAAACGTGTCCTGCCTGCCTACCTCCAAGCATTTCCATGAAAGTAGTTCTCATTTCCAGTTGGAAAAGGATGTGGGGGACCAGACAAGAGGAGTGAAGTTGTGGTAAAAATCAGCTGGCAAAGAAAGTTTTAGGGACTGACTTCTCCTGATAAAAATAAGTCTCTGCTTCTCGAGCCAGTGGCTTCCGCAGAGATTCTTAATTGAAAATTGTACATTTTCCGGGGCGCCTGGGTGGCTCAGTGGGTCAAAGCCTCTGCCTTGGGCTCAGGTCATGATCCCAGGGTCCTGGGATGGAGCCCCGCATCGGGCTCTCTGCTCGGCAGGGAGCCTGCTTCCCTCCTTCTCTCTCTGCCTACTTGTGATCTCTGTCTGTGAAATAAATTAAGTAAAATCTTTAAAAAAGAAAGAAAGAAAGAAAGAAAGAAAGAAAGAAAGAAAGAAAGAAAGAAAGAAAGAAAGAAAAAAAATGCACATTTTCCATGTAGGGAAAAGGGGCGCTAGCGAGCCACTGCCCCAGCTCCCTTACTTCTGGGGGTTATCAGCTACGTGCATCTCTGACCCAGGAAGGGCATACTTTCTGCAATGGGCTTTGAGTAATTAAACTTAACACTGAGGTTCACTTCTAAGGAGAAAGTCGTAACATAGCTATACCCAGACCTCATGAAAAGGAGCCAGAAGTTTTCTACAATTACTTTATGGCCAAAGGAGAAATGCCCGTCCACATGGGGAAGGATCATCCTTAAACATAAATATTCTTTGACACTAAAAGTGAGGAGAGAGGAGTAATCTGTATAGAATTCCAGCTACATGCATTGTAGTAGGTGGCTCACATAGTAGGTATAATAATGATAATAAACAACAAATGGGGGGCGCCTGGGTGACTCGGTCGTTAAGCAGTTGCCTTTGGCTTGGGTCATGATCTTGGGGTCCTGGGATAGAGCCCCACATCAGGCTCCCTGCTTGGTGGGAAGCCTGCTTCTCCCTCTCGCACTCCCTCTGCTTCTGTTCCCTCTCTCATTGTGTCTCTCTCTGTCAAATAAATAAATAAAATCTTAAAAAAAAAAGAAATGGTGCATATATTTTTTAGCATAGAGGATGAGCCAAGTTCACTTTTATGTGCTTTATACATGTTCTCTCACTTAATCTTCACAAACCCCTTGTATGAATGACCCCATCCAAGAAGACAAATCCAAGGTTCAGAGGGGCTACCTGTTTCTCCAATATCACACAGGTGATAAGGGAAGGAACTAGAATTTGGACCCTAATATAAGTAAGCATGAAGTCCAGGCCCCTGATCTCTGCATCAGACTCCATATTTAATAGTTCAAATCACCTCCATTTCATTGACAAGGAAGTGAAATTTGGAGTTCTGTCATTTCTCCAAGGCCAGCCTCTTAGAAATTGTTGAACACAGACGTCAAGCCCAGTCCTTCAGAACATACACTTTTACCCCTCCACCCAACGCATGCAGTACCCTTCATGGGAGATGCTTAAATCCAAGGGCTAAGCCCTGACACTAATCAGTGGTTTTCAGTCTGGGTCATTCACGCAGTCAACGCAAATGCTTTTTCTGTCTTTTCACCAATGAATGAACCCAAACTGCCTTCTCTATTCACTCACATCTTTTCTCATTTTCAACTTTTAAAAAATTGCTTATGCCTTTGGAGGCCACTTGATCAACATCTGATTCTAGGATTGGTCCACAGAGTTGAACATGCAAGGTCAGTAGGAAATGTGACGGCATTCCCCTTCCACAATTGAAATAGTTTTTTTTCCAAGTCATGCTTTCTGTCTTCAACAGAAGTTGGTCTCATAGGAAAAAAGAAAATTGCTGACTGAAATTGGTGTGAAATCTAAGATTTGAGAGAAGCAAATAGGCTGCCAACATGAACCACAGTTTCTCGTTACCTCTGACTGCCTGGAATAAGGAAAGTGCTATGCAGAAGGGAGAAAGGTGCTTGTCTGAAGCATATTTAACAAGTTTTGAATTTGCTAACTGGTCTGCCTTAGAGATAGTTGTCTCTTATCTGTACAAATACATGAATTTATTCCCCTAAGACATGATGTCATTTTATAGAATTTCAGCATGAGCCATGTGTCATACTGGGCACTATTCCAGGAATGGCAGTTAACTGTCTTTGAACTTGAAATTCAGGTAGACCCAGCTTTGAAGCCCAGCTCTACCATCTATAAATAGTGTGATTTCAGGGCTGTTACTAAGTCTTTCCAATCTTAGTTTCCTAATCTGTAAAATAGGTTGCTTCCAGGACTAAATCAGATAATATATGTAGTGAAGAGTAAGTGCTCAATAAACAGTAGCTGTGGTTATGATAATCAGGCTAAAATTCTTCAATAATTCAATAATAATTTCAATAATTCAATAATTCTCTAGGGCTATTTTTTCTCATCCACTTAATTCTCCAATATATAAATGACAAGGATCTAAAAAATATTTAAGTCATCATTATCAGCTGACAAAGTGATATAATTTTGCTACAATAGAGAAAAATAAAAATAATTAGAGCCTTTCAAATTGAGCCTTTTCAATTCAAACAGAACCTTAAAACTGACAAACGTGTCTGAAAACTGGAGGGTAACAAAAAGTGAAGTGGTTAATTTTTCATGAAATGTAATGTAAATTCTATGTAAATTCACTCACAAAGAAGAAAAATTTTGTTTAATGAAAAATTTATAAAAATTCACCAACCATCAATCAACATTTGATTCTAGAATATTCCACAGGTAATACCGGCAAGATAATTCAATGCAGAAAAGAATAGTTTTTTCAACAAATGGTGTTGGATTGACTGGAAATTCACATGCAAAGAATGAAGTGGAACCCCTTTCTTTCCCCATAAGTAAGACTTAAATTAAAATAGATTATATATCTAAAGAGCTAAGACTGTAAAATCTAAAAAAAAACACAGAAGCAAATCTTTCTGACCAGGGATTAAATGTTCTTTGATACAACATCAAAGCATAAATGACGAAAGAAAAAAATAGATTAAATTGGAGTTCAACAAAACTAACTTTTGTGCTACAAAATTTCCATGAAGAAAATGAAAAGGCAATGCAGAAAGTAAGAATAAATATTTGAAAATCATATGCTTGATTGGTACTTGTATCCAGAATATATAAAGAACTCTTATAATCCAATAATAAAAAGATAATCTAATTGAAAAATGAGCAATGGTTCTGATAAGACATTTATCCAAAACATATAAAAATGGCCAATAGCCCCCTGAAAAGATGTTCAACATGCATCACGGAAATGCAAGTCAAAATCACAATGAGCACACAAGAGGATCATCAAAACAAAGGATAATAAATAGGAAATATTGGTGAGAAGTGGTGAAATTAGAATACTCATGCATTGTAATAGGAATGTAAAATGGTATAGCCATTTTGGAAAAAAACATTTTTCCAGTTCCTCAAAACACAGAGTTTCTTTGTAACCCAGAAATTCCACTCATAGGTGTGTATGTATAACTCCATTTATATAAAAGGTCCACAATAAGCACATTTATGGAAACAGAAGTCAGTTGGTGGTTGTCTAGGGCTGCTGGTTGGTAATGGGAGTGACTGTTAATGGCTTTAGGGCTTATTTTAAGGGAGACAAAAATTGTGGTGATGGTTGCACAATTTTGTTAATATACTAAAAACCACTGAATTGTACACTTCAAATGAGTGAATCATATGACCTATGAATTATATCTCAATAAAGATGTTAAAAAGAACAACAAAAAGGAAGATAGTGCTGGGTGCTTTCCAGAAGTCAAATTACATAAGGCCAATCTACATGAGCCAAGAAATGAAAGGAAATGAGCCATATCTCTTGGAGAGCCTTCCCCATTAAGCATATACATACCAGCTTCATTCATTGTTAAACAGCTTTGTTATTTTTGTCTGTAAGTGCATCATCATATATTTAACTATTTTCCTCGTTATGGCCACGGAATGCTTCTAGCCTTGAATTTGAGGTTGCAGTAAATATATGTATATATATTCGTATTCATATTTATATATTTACATACATATTTGGATACATTTATACATATACATTTTGCTATACTTTGGGGAACATCTATTTATAAGTATATCCATAGAATAAGTTCTTTGAAGGGAATTGTAGTGCTAAATTGTTCCGCAAAATTGAACCAATTTACATTCCTACCAGCTATAGAGGAGAATGTTTATTTCCTTACATCTTTGCCAATACTATCTTGAATTCTGATAAGTGAAATCTCATATATTCCTGTCTTAAATGGAATTTTCTTTAGTTATTAAAGAGTCCAAACATCATTCCACTTATTTACTGGCCATCTGTATTTCTGTGAACTTCTAGTTTTAATTAATTTTGTATGGAAAATTAAGGCATTCCCTGATTATGCATTGCAAATATGTCTCATTTTGTTTTTCTTAACCTTCCATATGAACATATAAAACTTTGTGTGATATTATTTGTTGATTTCTTCCTTTATGGTGGTGAGCTATGTATCTTCTTTAACAATGGTTTCTCCACTTCAAGATTAGAAATAAACAAACCTAAACTTTATACTGATTCTTTGCAGCTTTACTCTTTACAGTTATAACTCATGCATATGGAATTTGTGGTGCGATAACAAATGGGATATTTACCTTTCTCTATTTTTTAAAATGCCTAACATCTATTTTGACTTTACTCAATTATTTGAAATTTTGCTTTTTAGCCTGAAGAACATTTCACAAACACCATTAATTTGGGTCTATTTCTTGACTATTCTATTCCAATGATTTTGTAACAACTTTGTTTTCAGCCCTAAAGTATTTTAATTACTTACAAATGTGAAATTAAGTAAAAAGTAAAGTTTAATTTTAATTACTTAGTTAACTGATTTCCAAATACGAGTATTTGATTGTTCTTCTCATTATTCTTTTCCAAAGATATCTAGCTAAGATCACATGTTTTTTCTCCAGATTCATTCTGTTAAGGTCCCAGAAAAATATTTTGCTGGTATACTGATATTTAAGAAGAACTGGTATTTTTAAATCATGATTTGTCCTAAAGACAAGTTGTGTCTTTCACGTATTCAAATTTTCGTAAATAACCCTCAATAGGGTTCCTTCCTGTAAATTCAGCTTATTTCTTTTGAAGTTTGTTCTTAAGTATTTTTTGTTATCATAAATGAAATACTTCCCATTTATCCCTTATACTTATCCTCTGATGATTGGTTTGAATATGGGTAAATCACATGCATGCTAATATTTTATATTTAAATGTAGAACTAGTCCTCTTTCTGAATTACCTTATTGATGTTAATGTTTTTCTGTTGATTTTCTGTTTAATCAAGGTTTATAGTCATATACTACACATCCATTAAGTAATTAAAACTTATTCTCTCTCCTAACATATATATTATTTGTATAAAATACATGACATATATATATATATGACATTTATACCTACATATACCTATATATGTAATGTTTAAGTTCTTCTGTCTAGTTACTTTGCTTAATTTTTCTAAAGCAATGTTAAATAAAAGTCATAGTAGTAGTAGTGGAATTTCTTGAATTGTTTCTGTCTTTGATAAAAATACCACTACCTTTAATATTAACCATAAAATCAGCATAGTATCAGTGTTGTTCTGGAAAATCTTCCAACTGTTGTTACACAAACTTCAGTTTCTCATGCTGCAGAACATGAGAAAGTTGCCCTGTAAGATACAACTTTCACTCTCATGCCTTTGCATGGCTGTGAGGCGTATTTTTGAAACATTGTCTATTTTTATAACTGTTCTGGAAGATGACTGCCTTCTCCTTGGGGTAGCTTCCTGCAACTATGTAGCTTATAGTTCATATGAATCCCAAATATACCCTTTAAATTTAGTAAAAACTAGAGGGTATTATGCTGAGTGAAATAAGTCAATCAGAGAAAGACAATTATCATATGATCTCCCTGATATGAGGAATTTGAAAGGCAGAGTGTGGGGCTTGTGGGGTAGGGAAGGAAAAAACAAAACAAGATGGATCAGGAGGGAGACCAACCATAGTCTATTAATCTCACAAAACAAATAGGGTTTCTGGGGGTGGGGGCGTGGAGAGGGTGGTTGTGTTATGGACATTGGGGAGGGTATGTGCTATGGTGAGTGCTGTGAAGTGTGTAAGCCTGACAATTCATAGACCTGTACCACTGGGGTTAATAATACATTATATGTTAATAAAAATAATTAATAATAAAAAATTTAAGAATCTGTACAATCCTTTCATGTCTATGACAAAAGGCAAAACTAAAATTTGTTTGCATAGGATTTATAATATTGAACCATCCTTGCAATCCTGAGATGAATTTCATTTGATTGTGGTGAATTCCTTCTTCCTCCTCCTCCTCTTCTTCTGCTTCTTCTTTTTTTAAGATTTTATTTTTAAGTAATCTCTACACCCTACATGGGTCTTGAACTCACAACCCTCAGATCAAGAGTCACATGCTCTACCCACAGAGCCGGCCAGTTATTTCTTTAACGCACCACTGACTTATATTTGGTAATACTGTAGTTCATTCTGTACGTTCATATGTTTAAAAATAAATGATCTAGGGGTGCCTGGGTGGCTCAGTCGGTTAAGCATCTACCTTCAGCTTAGGTCATGATCCCAGGGTCCTGGGATCGAACCCCACATTGGGCTCCTTGCTCAGCAGGGAGTCTGCTTCTCCTTTTCTCACTCTCCCTCTGCTCTCCCTCTCTCTGTCTCTCTCAAATAAATAAATAAAAATCTAAAAAAAAACAAATAAAATAAATGGTCTATAGGTTTCTTTTGGGGGTTTGACATTACATACAGGTTTTAGTTTTTACCCCTATGAGAAGAATTGGTAGTCCTTTTCTATGCTCTAAAATATCTTACAGAACATCCATGTTATGTATTTTTTGTAAGGTTTGAAGAACATACGTGTGAATTAATCCAGATTTAGTGTGATGGTATGTGTGTGTTCGGAGGAGAGGGAGAGGCTTTGATAATACTAATTTCTTCTGAATGTGTTGGTCTATTTTTCCTGAGGTCAATTCTGGTAGCATTTATTTTCCTAGAAAACTTCATCCTACCTTTCAGATTTATTTGTGAAGCCATGTATTTTTTATTTTATTTTATTTTTTATTTTTTAAGTAGTCTCCATATCCGATTTGGAGCTTGAACTCATGATCCTGACATCATCTACCAAATGAGTCAGCCAGGCACCGTTTGAAGTCATGTAAGTTACTTTTTGATTAGCTGGTTATTTTTCAAAGTGCGAATTATTTCTCTTTTTTCATTTCTAATATTTTCAATTACACATTCTTTTTTCTTTCCTTGATTAGACCAGCCATTGCTTTTTTCCTTTTATCTTTTTAAAAAATCTACTCTTGGGCTGGCTTATTTATTAATTCTATCATTTTCTGTTTTCTTATTCATCCATTTCTGCTTTCCTACCACTTTCTTTCTTTTTTTTTTAAAGATTTAAAAAATTTATTTGACAGAGATCACAAGTAGGCAGAGAGAGAGGAGGAAACAGGCTCCCTGCTGAGCAGAGAGCCCGATGTGGGGCTCGATCCCAGGACCCTGGGATCATGACCTGAGCCAAAGGCAGAGGCTTTAACCCACTGAGCCACCCAGGCACCCCTCCCACCACTTTCTTAAGTTCATTTATAGTTACTTTTCTATTTTTTGATTTGGACTCTTAATTCACTTATTTTCCTTTATTTGACATACATGTGTAAGCATTAGGATTATAAATTGTTTTTATGATTTTTATTTTCTATGTCTTTTATAATTTGTTTTCTTTGAACAGTTGTTTGCAAGAGGGTTTTCTACATTTTCAAGTAGTTGTTCTTTTAAAAATGTATGCCTCTCTGTTTTCCATGAAATCAAATTTTGTGAAAACACCAGCCTGACAACTTTTTCATATTTATTTAGTTTTAGAGGAGAGGGGTCATCTACCAAATCAAGTACTATACATATTTTTAAGAGGTACATGGCCTGCCTATTGAAAAGAATAAAAATGAAACTGCCTGTGATGGTTTAATAGCATTCAATTCACTGCTAACCCGGAGAGGATTAATTATGTAATTATGTAGTCATTTTGTAAGTTTTTACTAAACCATCACCACTTTCACTGGGATGGACAGTTAGAGAGGATTTCACCAGTCTCTATCATAAATCTGTAATGTTCAGCCCTCTTCACATTTCTCTGGAAGCCTCAAGAAGGTCCAGCTAGGGAAGAAAGGAGCTTGGGTCCATGGTCATTACTGCATATGAGAAGGGACGAGAGCACCTTTTTGATTCTCTTGCTTCAAACTCTTCCCTCATCCTTATCAAGAATGGCAGCTACAGACAGCGGGGCAGGGAGGCAGAAGAGAGTGTACCATAAGCTGAAGACTCTCAGGGCAGTCTGATGGCTTCTTCTTGAGAAGGCAGAACAGGATGGAGGGCGTCCTGCTGGCAGCAGTCCACTCTGCTGAGTTTGGTGGGTACCCTGACCATACTTCTGTTCTCCCATGAGCCCTTCTGGGAAGCTTTCACAAAACACTCCACCTGACAGACTTCAGAGTCACGTTATCCACACATCCTCATCTCTGAGGTTCATTTCAGTTCCATAAACAATGCTGAGAGCATTTTTTCAGACCTCCTTAGAGATGGTCCCCGCAAAGCATTGGTGTCTGTCAGTCAGCAGCAGAAACGTAATCTGCAGGCCCCCGTGGAATAGGAGAACGAACTTGAGGCCCTTGTTAAAAAATTAAGAATCTCCCGATGGAGACAGCAGAGCATTACATCAGGCACAGAGCTCTGTAGGACTGCTCAGGTCACACACCCAGGAAGCCAGCTCTGCTGTCACTGGCCTCCCCAGCTGCTCTGCTAACAATGTCCTGGAAACAGTGTTGGCTAAAACATGCCATAATGCCAAGATTCAGAAAGGATGGTGCTGTGTCAAGGATAAGCCAGTAGAATAACGTTAACTACTAGGACACTGCTACCCTCCCTTGCTATAAATGAATGGGCATCTTTTAAAGACATCAGGGTAACAGGATGACAAACACTACAGAGGTCCAACGGGCACAAAGCATGGTGTTTCCTTCCCACATATTTTTAGTTTTGTGTAACTTCATCACTCTGGAAGGCAGCACTCCCACCTACACTGTGCTGAAGATATCTAGGTGTGGACTATAAGATTTTACGTATGTATGTACCTATGTATGTATTTATGGGGGAGGGACAGAGGGAGAGAGAGACTCTCAAGCAGACTCCTCCCTGAGCGAGGAGCCCAATGTGGGGCTTGATTCCACAACCCTGAGATCATGACCTGAGCCCAAACAGAGAGCTGGACACTTAACCAGCCGATTGTGGGTTATTGTAAAAGCCCACTTGCTACTATTGCCTTTGCTGTCTTCCTTTTCTCCCCGTGTCCACAGAGACCTCATGAGCACCCTGTGCATTTCTGCTGTGATCACACCCATATGCTGAAGAGGGTCGGCTGCCCAAGCCTCAGTGCCACACCAGCCTCTTTCACACACAGCTATAGGCGGACATCCAGGCCCAGGCACGAAGCTGGAAATTAGCTGGGAACAAGGAAAAGCACCCAAAACACAAGGTCCTCTATTCACAATGATTCAACCAACCTCTATTCTGCTGCCACTGACTGACCTAGGAGCAGGAGACCTTGTAGAGTTTGTGCCAATGAGCACACGCACAGGTAAGTGGAGACACCGATCAGCACAGCCCCCGGAATCTGCAGGTCACGTGTTCCCCAAGGCCGTGCACAGAGGCTCTTCCCTGCATGAGGCATGATGCTTGCTCAAGCTTCTATGCACAGTTCAAGTTCAAGTTCTTCCTGAAAAGACCTTCTAAAATTATCAACGTGAATGTATGTCCTTTTATCTTTACTAATTCAGGTTGGTCCTAATCACAGAAATAAATTTTTACAGTATTTAAACATCTCGGTTTAAGAAAGTTTAAAACACAACAGTGAACATTCATGTTCCTGGATTTCCTCCCCTTTAACACGGAGTTGGGGGTGGAAACCATTTTTATCCCTGTGCCACTGAAAGAAGTGATCCCACTTCGCCAAGAAATTGCAATTGTTGTAAGCCCCCCAAAAAGGTCAACTATTCTATGTTTCACTATAGTTCAAGTTACTACTTAAATGAAGAAGTTCATGACCTGGGACCTGAACATCTTTTCTGTTTGCTCTTTAGAAATTTTATATTTTAATAAAATTTGGTCTGTAAAATACTCAGTATAAACAAGGCAAACTCGGAGCCTTAACACACCTACTCGTACGTTCTGTCTGGTGACTGGCAACTAGCAGCCATGTTTGAAGGGGAACCGTTGTTTTTCAGATCTAAACAACAAAGTCTTAACCTCAAGCCAGGCATCTTCTTTTATAACAGACAGAGAGAAGGGATAAGAGACACAGAAAAGTCGTACAATCTAGACTAGGATATCTAGTCCAATTAACTTCTGGTCCAGTTTTGTGTGCACAGAATAATTTTTTAAGTGCTAGATGGGATCAGAATTGTTTATATGTACTTCCTGGGAAGCCACTAGTTTTCTAAAGATTGTCAGATTTTAGGCAGTATACTTAGTATCTTTCACTCAAAGTTCCTTGAGGCATAACCAAGCTACAAATACTGAAACAAACCAAGGGAACTCCTTCTTTTGTTAACATAATTATAAAAGGTGTTATCACTGAAAATTTCCAATAGGAGGCCAACATGAACAATAGACAGAAAACATGACAATAGAAATGATAAGAGGAGGTAGTCTATTTCTAGGGGTGGCTATTAATTCTAGTTACTAAGCACTCCTACGGATTCTGTTATGGAAGCCTCAGCACACCCCATGAGGCAGGTTCTTTTTCACCCTTATTGTACAGACACGGAACCTGCGATCATGTGAGGTTAAGTATTAGTTCCCATCAGACAGATAACAAGTATCAGAAGCAGTACCTCAATCTAAGCCCTGGGACCTATACTTTTGGCAACAACATTCTTGACTGGTGGAGACCTGCAGGGTCCAACAGGCAGGTCAACCTGTCTATTCTGAATCAAACTGAGCAGCCCCTAAATTCCTATTTAAATCCCAACCCCTGGGGCAACTGGATGGCTCATTGGGTTAAGCCTCTGCCTTCGGCTCAGGTCGTGATCTCAGGGTCCTGGGATTGAGCCCCGCATCGGGCTCTCTGCTCAGCAGGGAGCCCGCCTTCCCCTCTCTCTCCACCTGCCTCTCTGCCTACTTGTGATCTCTGTCTGTCAAATAAATAAATACAATTAAAAATAAATAAATCCCAACCCCTGGTGCCCCAGAATATGACTATGCTTGGAGATAAAGTCTTTACAGAGGTAATTACATTGAAGTGAGGTCAGCGGGGGCCCTTTAACCCAGTATCGCTGGTGTCCTTATAATAAGGGGAGACTTGGATGCAGAGACAGACAACCTGAAGGCTATGCAAAGAGACAAGATGACAATGACCACCTACCTGCCAGCCAACGAGGGTGACCTGAAACTCCCTTCAGGCACAGCCCCCAGAGGGATCCCACCCTGCTGGTACTATGATTTTGCACTTAACCCTCCAGAGCTGAGCCAGTAAATTTCTTGCTCTTTATGCCAACCACTCCGCTATTTTGTTATATCGACTTTGGCAAACTAATACACCATCTTATCTCAGCTGCTGCCAGATCGCATAGTTTTTCTGGGCATAAATAGGTCCATTTAATGTGATTCCTTATGTTAAAAAAGGAAGGGTAAGGGTTATTTTTAAGGTAGGTTATGGGTGTAATCACACGTGAGAAAGTGTGCTTTTACCAGCCAACCTGTGGCATACACGGGGAGAACGAGGACTGCAACACTGGCCTTTTTTTTTTTTTTTTTTTTAATTATAGAAGCTGTCATGAAATTTGTTGCTATGTAATCTTCTTATTTAGAAATGTTTGAAAGTCTCCATTGCAACCTGCTCTCAACCCATGGCACTGTTGGCTGATAGCTTCACAAAAATGTTTGTCACTGCCATTTCAAATATTATTTCTGGATAACATGGTCCTCCCAGAGGCCACATGAAATATAATGAATGTACGGATTTATTTCTGAATATAACCCTAAGAAAGTAACGTAAACAAATACAAGATGAGATGACTGTTAGGTTATGGCTGGAGGAAAGGCACAAAGATAAATAAGCTAAAATGTATTAATATAATATTTTGTAGAAATTGTGCTTTTATGGAACTCTATAGAAGTCCTTAGTGACCCGTGAAAATTCCTACCTTTAAAATGTTTTACGGAATTCCACAGAGAGGCTTCCAACGCAAATTCTCAAATTCCCCGGAGGCTTTGTAAAAATCTTACAATTTATAATCCATAAAAATATAATTTGAACGTTCTTAATGCACTGTAATTTCATATTTTAGTGGCTTTGATTTCCTAAGAATATCAAGATCTCTCTTTTAAATAGGTTATAGTTGCTCAGATCCACAGCTGTCGAGCCCTGTTTTACTATTATAAAATAAATAATGTAAGAGTGGTTACAGGAAACGTAAGATGAACTATTAAGCAGTTAGTCTGTATTCATGTGTTGTTGTCTTTTTTTTAACAGATTATTTTGATTTTCTTTGGAACAAGGACTTAATGAAGCCATTAGGGTGTGTCCCTGAGTTAGATTCCCAGAACTGTAATGGGTATTTGTTTTGCTCCGTTTAAATTTCTTAAGAGAAATATTGGTTCCATTTATTTATTTCCCCTTGGCTAGCTAGGACATTATTCAACCATGAGGCAAGGTAGAGTCAGAAGAAGCAGAAACACTGTGTTCAGCTATTTCCTTTTCTACGCAAAGATTCTTTTATTTCTGGAATGAAAAGAGTGCTCTCCAGCTTCATTAAAAGAACATAATCTTCTGGTTAACCAAACCCAAGAGCCTTAAGAGGGGAAAAAGAGTTGATTTCTGTTATCTTCCAAGTGCAAGCAGGGCATGCTGGAGATGACAGTTTGGGTTATCAGAAGACAAGTGAATGGATACCAAGAAGAGGTATGGGGGAAGTTCTGTGTGGTCCCCAGATACATGTCAAAATTCATCATTTCAGATACTATAAACCGTGGTGTATATAAAAAACAGCCTGGTATTATAGAAAGAAGGAAGAAGTCTGGTGAGAGAAAACAGCAGATGTCTCACCAGACTTCTTCCTTCCTTCTATAATGGAACTCCTTTTTATCAGCGTCCACCCCAGCAGACAATGTCAGGTCTATGGTCCTAGGGAAGGCCTGGCACAGAACACCTTCCAGACTCCAGAAGTGAACGCGCTGTGCAACCATGTCGCTGAGCGCCCGTCTCTAGGAGTTTCCTAACAGCATCTACAGCTAGCACGGTGACAACCTTTGCAAGAAAAAGCTCAGAAAGTATCTGTGTGAGAAAGGAAAACTGATACCCAAAGAAAGTAAACATGAAAGAAGACAAGCAGGAAAGAGAGCCTCCAGCAGTGAACTGGCCTTTGTATGGTGAGATAGCCAATAAATCCCCAATTTTGCCTAAAGTCGCTGGGTTAAGTTCATCTCTCTTGCAACCAAATCAAATATTGTTTGGACAATATTTTTCTCTCTCTTTCTCTCATTTCCTGTAGAAGTTAGGAAGAGTCATTTCAAATGAATGAATCATTCACAGGGGAAAAGTTACAGTTGTTCTAAAAAAAAAAGCTTAATATTAAACTTATATTTGATTTCAATGTGAAAAGAACACTTGATTTTTGCACTATCTCTTGAATCGGTTCCTTGCTTTTGTCATTTTGTTTGCCAGGTTTAGGCGTAAATGTTTTTGCCTAGATTTTTCCTACCCACCCATAAAGTGTTCCTGATATCATCTGGGGTCATGCTGTTCTCCTTCACAAAGACAATGAAGGCTTTTATCTATAGGCTTGCTCCCACATTTTGGTGTGGCATTCAAGGCCATATTCCATTCTACCCTTCCTTCTTGCTCTGTCTCTACCACAGCCCCTTAGCTCTGAGCTCTACTCGTCTTCTCACCTTTCCTTAAGGTGCCAGGAGCTGGTCTGTCTTATGCCTCACGCTTTTCTTTGCATGGGAGGGACTTTCCCTTAATTCTGCCTATCTTAATTTTACTTATCTTTAAAAATCCATTTCAACCTCTGGAAAGTTCTCCAGCCCCACTACAGGAATGAATGATTGTCTAGTCTCTCCTCCATATTGTTCCTTTTTTTTCTGATTTATGTTAGTTGCGAATTCTTCTTCTTGCTAACAATAGTAAGTTCTTTCATTCACTCTTTCAACAGAGAGTTAGCATCTCTGTGTAGGGACCCTGTGCCTGACTCGAGGATACAGCAATCCCCACCTCCTCGTGAAGACTTCTGATTTTGCTTTCCTTGCAATTTCCTTCTACAGCTAAGTATGTAAGGACAGAGTCAGAGCTGAAAAAGTACGGAGTGCTCCAAGAATACATGAGCTAGCCAGGTGCCCTGGCCAGGGAGGGAAGCTGGGCACAAAGAAGCAGCAGATACAGGGTAGGACGCAGGGGCTCCTGGAAGGAAATGATGAAAAGCAATGGATCTGGAGAACCGTGCTGCTGGAAAAGGGAACGTGGGCATGATGGCTGGGGGCGGTGCATGCCGAGCCCTGTGGGGTGGGAGGTGAGTTATTAGGCTGAGAGCAGCTGAGTTCTCCATGGGGAACCAGCAAGATGCTATTTACATCTTGAAGGACAGACTGCTATTTAAAGGAAGGGATGAGGCATGGGGAGGCAGGTGAGAAGCTGGCGGGGAGCTGCAGACCTGGCATGATGGTGGCAACTAGAAGACAGTGGAGATGGCAGAGGTTGGGGGCGGGGGTCCTCAGTGGAGTCCACGGGATTTGGTAACTAATTAGATGGGGTTTAGAACGAGCATCAGGGTGACTACCGCAGACATCTTTTTTAATGCAGGGAGGTAATTAACCTACTGCCTTGAACATAATACATCTTCAGTGATGTATATTGAATTAAACTCCTGTAATGTTGCCATAAGTTATCAAGGGCACCCAGCAATTCATGCGCTATGCAATTATGCTAAAAAACATGTGTGTGTGTGTGTGTGTGTGTGTGTGTGTGTGCACGTGAGCATGTGTGTACTGTCTATTTCTTTGGGTCTTAAATTTGGGGTAAGAACGTGTCAAAAGATACAGGAACACAAAGGTATCCTGGAAGACCACTTTTTCACTGAACCCTGACTTCTACTTTGTTTTATTCAGTGTTCAAGAGGAAGAAGATTAAAATGGAGCCATTAGAGAACGTTGGTAAGTTGTGGCTCCCTTATGGATTCACCTAACAAAATGACTCTGAGAGTTATCTGTCTTCACTGAGTCTGTGCTTTTGCCTGGAGGTTTGGAAAATATTTTCGTAGTAACTTACCGTGACTCCTCTCTGTAGTCAATATAGTTCATCATCTTTCTGTTCAGCGAGCAACTAAGTTCCCTCTTGCAGTGTTTCCTCCGAATTCATTAGATGTCCTATCTAAGCCTAAGATTTCAGGCCTTTCACATTCTCTCTCATTGTTCCTGACCATTTAACTGCTCATCTGAAAAGAAGCCTTCTCTTCATCGCTTAGATTTCTGCGGTAAGATGAACAGAAAGGAAATGAGAACCATTCTTAACAACTCGGTGGAACAACAGGAATAAGTAGCTAATCACTTGAAGGGAATTATAGTTAAGCTCTCCATTAGCAGAAACCAAATACATGATAAAATCTTTAAGCAATGATACTACCCAGCTAACTTATGCTTTGATGGATGGTCTTCTCAAACCACATGCTTAGACTCTAATTGGACAACAGCAAGAGTGGGAGAGGAGCCTCTGGATGGATAAAGGGAGTGTGGAGAGTCCTTCAGAGTTGAGCCAGTGGTCAGACATCCTTGGGCTAGATCACCCCTTCCTGCAAGGATGACACCCCTTGGAAGTATCATCTCAGTACTGCAGACTGCGAACGGTGCCCTGCCACGAGCAAGCACTGCACTTGAAGATTTTTCTCTTTTGTTTCTCGAAGCATTATTACTTTGAGCAGAGGACAGCTAGTAGCTAAGGACTTGACTCGGTTGCCAGAGTGCTTGGGTTTGAATTCATGCTCTACTCCTTACGAGCTGTGGGACCTTGAGCAAGCTGCTTAATCATTGAGTGTTTTGGTTTCGTCTTTTATAAAATAAGGATAATAATGTATAGATTATGTGGCTTAATATGTATAGGGTACATCCAGAGAACTTAACACAGTAAGCTCTATGTAAAAGAGGGGTGCCTGAGTGGCACAGTTAAGCATCTGACTCTTGGTTTTGGCTCAGGTCGTGATCTGAAGGTGGGAAGATCGAGCCCAGTGGGAGCAAAGAGTCTGCTTAAGGCTCTCTCTCGCGCTCCCTCTGCTCCTCCGTCCTACTCTCGTTCTCTCAAATAAATAAATCTTTAAAAAAAAAAAAAAACTTGCCCAAAAGTCCTACTAAGTGTTCATTGTCACTGTTAGCGTTATTATCTTTATTATGGATAAATCACAAGTGGGTAAACTGGGCTGTGTAAGTTGTGTGAGATACTGTGTTGGTGAGTGGCAAAGCCAAGATTCAAACTCAGCTTATTCTCACTGCAAAGTATATATTCTTTCTGTTATTTTCCTCCCTTTCTGTTACTTTCCTCCAAAGCCTGATCCAAATCTAAGCCATGCCAATTACTATCTTTGAGACTTTGGTCCAGTTACTGGACCCTCCTGAGACTCATTTTTCTCATGTCTGCACCGAGGGATAGTACTGATCGCACAAATGTGCTATGTTGAGTAAATAAAAGGGCATGTCAGGTGCTCAGAGCGAGCAGGTGATCAGTATGTGCTCACTGATATTCTTGAGCCGGAAGCCAGGTCTCCTAAGAATTTTCCTGCCCATTGGGTATATCTGCTTAATCTTCATAGCAATTGATTCACTAGAAGAAGAAAGCGCCAGATGGTTTTAAATACAAACAAAACAGCCATCTTGAAAAAAAAAATCACATCATGATCTTGTTCGATGGATGCAGAAAAATGACAAGCCCTTCAAAGCTGACACCGTATCACAGAAATGCATTTTCATCCGGCCTTTGGATAAAATTGACCTAGGGAGCACTGGTTTCAAAGCAAGAAAAGAATTTTCTTTAGACATTTTGAAACTCATCACATTTTAATAGTTGTTGGGGAAAAAACCTCAAAACTCCTGGAAATAAACTGATTCTTGTGCTGAAGGCTTTCCATAGAGTAATTCAGAGATCAGCTATGGAATGTCTTCATCAAGTCCTAATACAGTTGCCTACTAAGTCAGCCGGTTAATCAGTAGCAACAATAGTAACACCTAACATTTATTAATTACTTATTCTGTGCCAGGCATTATGGTAAGCATTTTATGTACATTATTTCATTTGATCTGCACAACGGCCACATGAGGTAGAAACTATTTTACTTCTATTTTATACATAAGGAAACCTAACTTGCCAAAACTCACTTGGCTTCAAAAGGATTGGAACTGGGTATGGTAGAGACCCCTAAGGCTCTCCCCTTCTTCCTGGCAACGTGGAAAGACTACACTACCCAAACTCTGGAAGTTAGGCAAAGCCATGAGACTTTTCTAGCCAATGAAACATGAATGAAAATGGTTGAGTGACACACGAAGGCCAAGGCATTCAAATGCTGGGGTGTCAAATTTTTCCCCTGCCTTGGCACATTTGGAAGCCACATGTTGAGATGGCCATGTCTTACGCTGTCTTTCCTGAATTCCTGAGACACTGAATGGAAAACTGTTATTGGTTGTACATAAAACATTTTACATAAAAGATAAACTTACAGTCTGTTAAGCCACTGATATTTCAAGATTAACTTGTTCCTGTAGGTATAAATTAGTGCAAACCAAACTAAAACATCATGTCAGAACACTGGGAAGACTTGCCAGCACAAACTCTCAAGAATTATGTGATACCTTCTGGGCCACTTACTTCAAGAGCCCAATCTTAATGTTAGATTTTTTAAATAATATTTAAGGTAGGCTTGAACAGAAATAAAGAATGCATTGCCTCTCAAATTAGATAAGAATTGATGTTACTAGAACCTCGTGTGAAATCCCTGGAATTTGTGTGGTTGCCCTTCGACCCTTTTGTGAATGAAGGCAGTCCAAGCGACCTGAAGGAACTACTGATACTCTTCAAAAGATTTCTACATCACTGAACCAAGTCCTCCTGCTCAAAAGGATGGCTGGTCATAGTGACTTGAAATGAAAGCACCCACTTAATTTGTATCTCAAGATATGGCTGATGTAATAATAAAAAGACTGAGGAACTCTGGTGGTGATTCAAGAACTCCTCCATTGGCAGTGTTAACAAGACTTCAGCACTCCTCTTGGCCATTTTCACCCACCAGGTCACCCCACCTATTTAGAATAGCCCCCTTTGGAGCATTTGGTCAGAGATGCAATATCTCCCAGCAGTGGACGTTACTAGAGTACCCCATGGTTTCAGAACAGATTGCAATACGTTTGCCTTCTATAAACCTCAAGTTCATGATGTTCTACCTTTATGAGACACCCGCTGAGTGCACAAAGATGAACGGGAGACAGAAAGGTCTAGAGCATATGAGAGGTGACAGTTAAGGCAGAAATGTGTAATAAGTGGATAGAAATATTTCCAACTTCAAAAATAAAAATGTGGTTCCATGGGCAAGAGCAAAGTCTTCAGAAGAAGGCAAAGCTCACTACCAGGTAATGTATGATGAGGCCTATATATTCAGATGATACTGGCTGGACAGAAGCCCAAACTTGCACCAATTAGTCTCTGCTTATTACAGGCATACCTTGTTTTATTACATTTTGCAGACAGTGCATTTTTTACAAACTGAAGGTCTGTGGCAAGCAAGTCTATTGGCACTATTTTTCTAACAGCATCTGCTTGCTTTGTGTCTCTGTGTCACATTTTGGTAATTCTCACAATATTCCAAACTTTGTCATTATTATCAGATTTATTATGGAGATCTTGATCAATGATTACAACTTGTTGAAAGCTCAGATGATGGTTAGCATTTTTTAGCAATAAAGTATTTTTAATTAGTATATATACGTTGTTTTTTAAAGACATAACGCTATTGCACAATTAACAGACTGCAGTATAATGTAAACATAACTTTTATATGCACTGGGAAACCAAAACATTCATTTGACTCATCTTATTGTAATATTTGTTTTATTGCAGGAGCCTGGATGTGAACCTATGATGTATCTGAGGTCTGCCTGTACAACATTTGCTCCAACAATTGTTGAGCAATTATTCTCTTGGAACAGGGATGATAATCCCTGTGAACAAACTATTTCCCAGGAGAAAATGAGCTTTTTGGATGGTGCATGAACTCTTCTATTCTCTTAAGCAACATTCATTAAATGGACATACTGGTCCACACAGTAAATCTCTGGTGTCCTAATAATGTGAACACAACTTCCTGTATGTTTTGTTTGGTCCCAGTCTACAGCACATGAGAAAAGACAGAAAAGTTATTAGCTGTGTGGCTCTCTGGAGAATACGTGAAATAGTAAGAAATGAGACTAATATTTCCCATTTGGAAAGCTACTGCCACAAAAGGAGGAGGAGAGCATTGGCGACACGAGGAGACTCTGGTCCATGAGGTCACATATATATGGCAGATTCGAAGAACTGTGGCATTCGAACGCAGACAGAACTGAGCTGGACTTTTGATTCAGTGTGACTTGGGGAAAATTATTTTCCATTTCTGACCTTCAATTTTCTTAAAATGAGAAAAGGGACATTAAGAGCAACCTTCGAGTCCCCAGAACCTGCCCTGCTTCCTTGACAACCTTTCCTTACTGTGTCCTTGGCCTGGAATATCCTCCCCCAACATTTTGGCTGCCCCTGTGTTGCTTTAGGTCTTGGCTTAAATGCTCTTGACTATTCTAGAAGGCCGTTCTGCCTCCCTAGGACTGGATTAGGTTCACACAGGTGTTTCTTGAATTCCTGCTTCTCAGAAGTACCTTCCACAGCAATGGTAGTGCCCTGCCTCTATGTTCATCCTTCCACTGCAAATTTATTAAGAGCAAGGGCAGTTTCTTTTATCACGGACACCCCAACACCAGTGAAATGACTGGCACAGCAAAATGAATACTTAAGAAACCTTTATTTCCTTCCTTCCTCTCTCCTTCCTTCCTTCCTTCCTTCAGTAGTTAAGTATTTATACCTCCTATATGTTAGGTCTTTTTTAGACCCTGGAAATGTTAACAGTCGAGGAAACAAGAAAAAGTGGTACCTGGGTGGCACAGTCAGTCAAGAATCCTAAAACTTGACTCTGGCTCAGGTCATAATCTCAGGGTCCTGAGACTGAGCCCTGCATCAGTCTCTGTGCTGACCGCAAAGGCGGCCTGAGACCCTCTCTCTTTCCCACTCCCTCTGCCCTTCCCCCAACTTGCTTGCTCTTTCTCTCTCTCTCTCTCTCTCAAAAAAGAAAAAAATAAGAAAACAATCTGAACCTTCTGGAAGCTTACTTTCTAGCAGGGAGAATGAGACAATCAACGAGTAAGGAAAATACAGAGTTCTGTCAGATGATGATACGCTGTCTCCAACCTCATTCCATCCCCGCCCCAACTCAAAGCCATCTTCAACCCACCCCTTTCCACATCTTTGGACCCAACTTTGGGCCCTATCCCAGTCTCTAACCCTATCGCATTTTTATCTATAGTTTTCTAATTTGAAATTCATTTCCATCACAATCCCCAATGAATGAATGAATGAATGAATGAATGAACAAAAAACAGAATTATTTCATGTGTTGTTTGAGTTAATACCAGGGAAGTCTCTAGCACGGGCCTGGCCCTATTATGTGCTCCATGAATGTCCCTTCACACCCTCCCACCGCCCCCTCTAATCCTCCTGTCTGTGATGGAGTCTTGCCATTTACTTCTTTAAAGCCTTTAGGGAGTCAGAAATAATGAGGTCTAAAGCTAACATTATAAAAACATCTAAGAAAAAAATGTTGAAAGACTCCAATATTCAGCATTTGAATATATCTTAGCTGCTGTCTTCTCACAGAGCATCCATAGAATTCTCATAGCTCTTCAGTGTAATGATTACCCAAAAAAATCCTGGTAATCTTATGGGGGATAAGTCCCAAGCCATGTGGACAGAGGCTGGATCACTGCCATGGTTACAACTACTGTGTAACCACTATCTGCCTGGTGGGTCAACACATGGGGTCCGGGGTCCTTCAGGGTGGTGGGGTTTTAGAGGGAGAGGGGTCTTGGTTCAAATTTCTGCTCTGCCATTTTCTGGCCCTGAAGAGTGCAATTCCCTTAATGCCTCTCATTGGATGTATTAATCTATATGACTGAGATAATCAAATCATCAACGTCCTATGGTTATTACAAGGATCCAAAGAATTAAAACATGTCTTAGAAGAGTGTCTGACATATAGAAGGTGTTCGGTAAATGTTGGCTGTTATTGTTCTGATTTAAATTGTCATGCTGTCCCACTTTATTTCCTTCATAATGAGACTGGAGATGCTTTAGTAAACAAACTAGAGAATTTTAATTATAAAGATGTTATTATTTTCTCATTTTGATATTTCTTGATGACTTTATACATATGAAATTGAACACTTTCCAAAAAGCTTTTTAAAATAAAAAATTCCTTCACAGTACTTGCATTATTATGATCATAAATGACTTTCAGTAGAATCTCTTTAAAAAAACCTAGACAATCTTGTCTTCAATATTATAAAGATTAAATCTAAAAAAGGTAAGAAAATAAAGAACTGTTGATGTCTACTTTTCTGGTAAATGAAATTTATAGCTGCAATTTCTTTGGGGTATCTGGATTTCATGCATGTGTAATGTTATTCCGTACAAATGTAAGTAATCATTGTCAGAGAAACAAATTCTCACTATGCATATATCAAACAATCTTGTGTATTTCTACAAATTAAATAACATACATAACTCTGAGAAGTAACAAAGCAACTGGAAATGTAAATATATATATGAATCAACTAAAAAAGAATCAGACTTACAAAATCTCATCAGACGGCCCCGAAGAACCGCTGTCCTATCTCACTGCTTATTTTCTTTTATACTTGAAGGCATCTTAATACGCTTGAACTCCCCATGCGTCTCTGTCAGGGTTTCACAGGGTTTGTGAACCTGGCAGATATCTTAATTTTCAAAAGATTTGTGTAAGAAGACTTCGCAGCGGGACTGTCTGAATCAGCCAAGTAACCCTAAAAGATAAAAGGCCAGTAAGAAATCTCTGATTCTTCCAGGTCTCTCTCTCACTTTACAATTCCGACTTTCTGTTTGTTCTTTCAGAATCCTAGCTCTTTTTACCTTGTGTTATTTATTTATGTCCCCTTCCTACCTCTGCTACCAAATTGTGAACTTGCTGAGGGCTCACAGTCGAGCAGATGACCTTATACAGACTGGCTTTCTATTAAAGTTCCAAAAATGAGAAAGTTTTTGTTTTATTTTGAAGATTTAATTTATTTATTTGACAGAGAAAGATAGAGAACACAAACAGGCAGAGCGGCAGGCAGAGGGAGAGGGAGAAGCAGGCTCCCCGCTGAGCAGGGAGCAGATCCCAAAACCCTGAGATCATGACCTAAGCCGAAGGCAGCTGTTTAACCCACTGAGCCACCCAGGCACCACACTGAGTAAGTTTTACAGATAGGTAAGTGACAAAGCCTTACTGGGATTAGTGACTAAGCCAGAATTAAACCAGGCTCCTGAGACTTCTGTTTACATTGTACTTTACTCACTCGCTCACTCACTCATTCATTTATTCACTCACTCATAATTCATTCATTCATTCACCATTCATTCATTCACCATTCGCCATTCATTCTTCTGTTCATTTATATGTGCAACATACTGGATGCCTACCAGATGCGGAATACTATTCTAGGCACTTGGAATACATCCATGAACAACAACAACAACAACAAAAAGCAAAAGCCAAAGCAAATCAAAACAAAAATCCGTGGCTACATGGATCAAATCAAAACAAAAATCCATGGCTACACGGAGCTTACTTTTCCGTAGAAGGAAAAATAACAATAAAGAGTAAACAACAAATGCAGCTTTTCTTGATATAACAGGGACTCCATTTTCTTCTCAAAACCACAGCATACCTAGGAGAAACAGCCTCTCCCCTCTCTTCAAGTCTCAAAGCAAACTTTATCAAACCCAGTATCACTGTGAGGTAGAAACAAAATGGCCTTTGTCTGCGATGTCTGAGGAATGGGTGTGGCGTCCAACACAACATTCCACCCAAACTAAATCTGAAATCCTGGCAAACAGATGCCCCAAGCGGTCTTCTTTGTATAGTTTTTCTTAACTGGGAATTTGCCAGGCACTGTTCTGAGTGCTTTATATATACATTAACACTGTGAGTTAAGTGCCATTATCATCTTCAGTCGACAGCTGCAGAGAATGAAGCACAGGGCGCCTGGGTGGCTCAATGGGTTAAAGCCTCTGCCTTCAGCTCGGGTCAGGATCTCAGGGTCCTGGGATTGAGGCCCCCATCAGGCTCTCTGCTCTGCAGGGAGCCTGCTTCCTCCTCTCTCTCTGCCTGCCTCTCTGCCTCCTTGTGATCACTGTCTATCAAATAAATGAAATCTTTAAAAACAAAAGAGAGATAATGAAGCACAGAGAAGTTCAGTCTATTGCCCGGGGTCACACAGCTGGTGAGCGCTGGGATTTGAGCCAAGGCAGTTTTCTCTAGAGTCTATGCCCTTATCCACTAACAAACTAATTCCCCATGACTCCACCAGCAAACACTCTGATCAAACTCCAATCAGACAATGTATCATTTTTCTATATAAGATATACCGTCACAGAAACACTGGAAAGTTTCTGCACTCACACCGCAATGGGTGAAAGGTTAACTTGGGAAATGACCAGGGTTGGAAGGATCTAAGTCTATGAGTTAAGAAAAATGATCCTCTTTACTGTCAGGGCAGGGATTTGGTGGGAACACAGGAATTTCTGGTATTCACAACTGGATGAGATGCCATTTTCCCATATCTGGGTGTTTCCTCCTAACCTTCCCTCTTACTAATCATCACCATCTATGATGTCATCTACATGCTTATCTTGTTTGTCGTCTGTACCCTGAGCCAGAGCACAAGCTCCATGAAGGCAGAATTTCTCTCCATGTGGTCTCCCACTGTATCTCCTTGACAAGAACAGCACCTGCCACATAGTAAGGCACTCGATAAAAATTCACTGAATAAATGGAGAAATTTAGTGGTAATCTTCCAATTGTAACTTTACTACACTCATCAACTGAAAAAAGAGAGGAAGAGAAAAGATTATAAAATGCAAAAGTCTGCCTTTACCGTTTTGAGTAATTAGGTGAAAAGCTTTGGAAGGGAATGAAGTCTATAGGATTGACTAAAGGAAAAGTTCAGGATGTTCATCTACACATTTGGACTTATTCCTTGGGTAAAAGTCCTAATCCTGATTTTGGCCTGCTAAACAAGACCTCCTTTGAAATACTTTTATTTAACTACATTCTTTTTCCAGTCATAAATGTTTCATGATACATATATGCACTCTGATCCTTCTATTTTAACTCTCTTAGGAATAAAGAAAGTGGTCTTTCTAAAGTTCCTCCTACACCCGTCTCTGCAAACTGGAATATTATCCAAACGCTTTATCCATGGGAAAGGTGGGTTCTTAGGGAGCCTTGAAGAGTCTATATACTGACTGTGATTATGTGATAATACTTTTGTCCTGCTGGTAGGCATTAGAGGAGTAAAAGAAAAAGAAAGAGAAAAGCAACACTTAGGGGTGCCTGGTGGCTCAGTCAGTGGGGCAACTGACTTCTTGATTTGGGTTCAGGTCTGGGATCCAACACCACAATGGGCTCTGGGATCCATGGGGAGTCAGCTTCGCTTCTCCCTCTGCCCCTTGCATAGGCGCTCGCTCTCTCTCTCTCTCTCAAAATAAATAAATAAAAATCCTAACACACACACACACACACACACACACACACACACACACACACAGCAGTGATCCTTTCTCCCCAGTGCTATTCTACATTACCACTTTTTAATTTCTCTGGAAGGTGAAGACATCAATTGTACTTGCTTGAAGGTCTGTTGTTGGTTATGGGCAAATGAATTTAAACTCGACAGTGGCTATGTGTAAGGGTAAAATATGAATTTAGAGGAAATACATACGTAATTAAGGAAACACTTACACAATCTGAGCCCCTGAAATAAATCAGGAAGCCTTAATGAGATTTTAGTCAGGTTGTTTTCCTACATGATCTTTTCCGTCTACATGCCAAATAGCTTCCTTACTTTTTTTTCCTTTTTAACAGAACAGACATTGGAGGCACACAAGCTGCAGGCAGAAACCAGTGGAGAAGGATGGGAAGCTGCCCGGAAGGGGTGAGGTAGGTTTCATAAAATGGGTATGGCCGAAATGAATTCCGTGTGGTTTATAACTATTATCTACATTGAGCTTTACCAAGCACAAGAGTAGCCAAATATTCTCAGGGTGTAAAAACCAGGCTTTACATTTACCCAAGAGCTAAAAATAGGTATTCGGATTTGCAGGGCCCTTCTGCAGCTGCGAAAGAGCCTTCATCCATCAGAGAAAGACATTCTACTACTTTCTCACTTACAGTCCTATCATTTCATATGTGTGCAATCTTACAGAGGTGGACTCTTAAAATAATGACTCTCGCTACTACTATTAGAAACCAAATATATAGGAGAATCGCTTCCAAATTCCAGCAAATGCACCACATATTTTAAATTAAGAAAGACTTCATTTTAAAAATATATCCTGCATAATGAAAGATTTGTGATAGCTTCTTAGAGTTCCTTGAGATGAGGCTTCGTGAGGTCTTTTTCTTGAGGTAAAATTTACATCGCACAGATGTTAAATGTAAAATTCTTTGCGTCTTGGAAAATGTACACAGTCCTATAACGATCTTCTCAACTAAAATATAAAACATTTCCATCACCCCAGAAATTCCCTTATGCCCTTTTGGCAGGTCAATCCCCAACTCCCCCCATAAGCAGCCACTGTTCTAATTTCTTATAAGATGTTATTTATTTATTTAATTGTTTAGAGCAATCATGGGCAGGTGGAAGGGCAGAGGGAGAGGGATAGAGAATTTCAAGCCAACCCTGAGCTGAACCCAGAGCCCGATGTAGGGCTCCATGTCACAGCCGAGACCATGACCTGAGCTGAAACCAAGAGTCGGACTCTTAACAGCTGAGTCTCCCTGAAGGCACCCTGCAGTCAGTGTTCTAATTGCTACACCACAAATTAGCTGTGTCTTTTTTGGAAACCACATAAATGGATTTATATAGGATTCAGTCTTTTGTACCTGGCTTCTTTACTTAATGGTTTTGAAAATCATCCATGTGGTTTCCGTGTGAATATTTCATTCCTTTTTATTGCTGAAGTGTGTTCCACTGTATGAACATATCACAATTTATGTTTATTCTTCTATTAAGGAAAATAGTAATAATTGTGGATATAATGTATGAGGCCAATATGAATATTCCTATTCTATGAATAGGAATGTCTTCTGTGGACACATGTTGTTTTTCTTGGTTGAATACTTATTGGATCATAGACTAGACGGACCTTCAACTTTTCAAGAAGCTGCCAAACTCCTTGGCACAATGTGCATCTCTTGGCAAAGCATGTTTATTTAAAAAATTTCACAATGAATACTGTTATGCTGAAAAAAATTAATTAATCAATAAAAAAATAAAGAAGATATGAATACACACACACAAAAATTCACATTTAAAAATGTTCACATTACACATTACATCTACTGCATAGATATATAATTGATATTTTATGAATATTTTTTATTTATTTATTTGAGATAGAGAGAGAGAGTGAGCAGGGCACAGTGAGAGGGAGAAGCAGGGAGCCCCAATGTGGGGCTCGATCCCAGGACCCTAGAATCATGATCTGAGCCAAAAGCAGACACTTAACTGACTGAGCCACCCAGGCATCCTTATAATTGATTTTTATTTACTGACCTAGAATTCTGAAAATGTGATAAATTTATTTGTTCTAGCAGTTGATTTGTATATTGTTCAAGAACTTCTAAAAATCAATCAGGTCATCTATAAATATAGACAGGTTTTACTTCCTTTATTTTCCCCTTACTTTCCTTATACATACATACATACATACATATAAATAAATTTTCTTTGGCTAGGGTCTCCAGCACAATGAATATAAGTGGGCAGAATGAACATTCCTGTTTATTCTTGTACCTTTGTATATAATGTAACATTTTCCTTTGGTTTATACTCGATACTTAGCAATAATACTATGATGAGCTTAGGTGTGTGTTTGATTTCTCAGAGTTGAGTTTGTTGATCTGTAAGGTAATGTTTTTCACAAATTTAGGGAATTTGGGGCCATCATTTCTTCAAATACTGTTTCTGCTCCATTTTGCTCTCACCAAAATTATTTTTTTCCTCTGCTCTTCATAATGTAGAATTTCTGCTGATCTGAAATCCAGTTAATAGACCCCCATCTTCAGTTTCCACTCTGCTGTTAAGCCTATCCAGTGAATTTTTTTCATTTCTAGTTCTAGAATTTTCCAGTTCTAGAAATTCCATTTGGTTGTTTTCTTTAAGTTTTCATTTTCTCTTTTGACATTCCTCATTTATCCATTCATTATTACCATCTTTTCCTTTACATTCTCTAATGTATTTATAAAAGCCGTTTAAATGTCCCTTCCTGCCAATTCATATCCATGTCACCTCAGTGACTGTTTCTATTCATGACTTTTTCTCTTGATTCCTCACCACATTTTCTTGTTTCTTCACGTGTCTAGTGAAAATTTGCATTATATACTAGGCATTGCCAATGACATATTACAGAAGATCTGAATTCTGTTTTCTTCCTCTGAAGACTGTAAATCTTTGTTCTATTGGCTGACAACATTATGAAGCATTGCTTTTGCTTTTTTTTTTAAATTTACTAGTTTCTTTTATTTTTTTTTTTTTTAGATTTTATTTATTTATTTGACAGACAGAGATCACAAGTAGGCAGAGAGGCAGGCAGAGATAGAGGAGGAAGCAGGCTCCCTGCTGAGCAGAGAGCCTAATGCGGGGCTCGATCCCAGGACCCTGAGACCATGACCTGAGCCAAAGGCAGAGGCTTTAACCCAATGAGGCACCCAGGCACCCCTGCTTTTGCATTTTTTGAGGAAAGATTTATTTTGGTTTTTACCCTTACTTTTAGGATGAATCCTTAGTGTTAGATTTAGACTTGACTCCTAAGGCTTGGATCTTCTAGAGATGTAACAGAACTTTTTTTTTTTTTTTGAAGATTTTATTTATTTATCTGCAAGAGAGAGAGAAAATACAAATGGGGAGAAGGGGAAGGGAAGAGAGAGGAAGAGGGAAAGAATCCGAAGCAGACTCCATGCTGAGCGTAGAGCCATTTATAGGGCTTGATCTTATGACCCTGAGATCATGACCTGAGCCAAAATCAAGAGTTGGTCACCCAACCGAGTCACCCAGGCATTCCTCAACAGGATTTTTTTTGTTACCAAACCCCTCTAATATAACTGAATTTAAGTCCCAAACTGTCACCTCTGTGCCAGGCAGTATTTGAATTACTCAGCCATTCACTGTTACTTTTTGCTGGGATGCTTGGAATTTCCTTTATCTATATTCAGGTTGGGAGTCAACCAAGAATTTAAGATTTTATATACAAATATGCAAGCTCCACAACCTGACTGCCTCCTCCTGGAATATTCTCTGTTTCCAAACTCTGTGACAAATCAATCCAGTATGAATACAGCTAAATTTGAGTTCCAGCTTTCCAGTGCTGTATAGGCAGGGGGAGGCGGGTAGCCTTAGGCCAAAAGTTGTATAAATGTCAATCTGATTCCGTATGGTTCTCTTTATCCAAGATCAACTCTCTTCTTATTTCTGCCTGCTTTTGGGCACTCTGTAAGGACTCTGAATAGCTACTGTTCATATTCTGTTAGTAAACTTATTACTATGTTGTACAATTAGTCCAATCTAATTCACTCCACATTAGTAGCTCCAGAAGTCTTCCATACATATGTTTAATAAGGATTGACTTTTCCCTTTTCAGGTTTTTATAACTATATTTTCAATCTATTATAGAATAATGCTGAACTTCAAAAACTATAGTAAGGAAAAATTACCTGTAATTTCACTATCCAGACAACAATTGTTAAAAATTTTAAATTTCCCCCTCCAGATTTTTGTCTATGCCTAAGTAAAAGGTATGTAACTGCCTATACCTCCAGCAAGACTGTAGCCACCTGAACCATTTTTGTATGCAGAAACCTGCAGAAATATAGATCTGCTTTGTCAAAAAAATTAGGAGAAGTTGCTTACTCATTCTTCAGAGGATTATTATGTTTTCATTGTTTTATTTACTTTGGCACAGTCATAAATAGAAATGGAATTAAGAAATTGAAATACCATGACAGTGATCAGAAAGACTTTACAGAATACCTACACTTTTATTTCTTCTTTGACCTGAGTTATTTAAAAGTATATTATTTCCAGTTATTTGGGTGAATTTTCAAACATATGTTATTGATTTCTAATTTAATTCCATTATTGTCACAGAATATACACTGTGTTATAGAATCTTTTAAAATTTACTGACACTTGCTATTAATGGCCTAAACTATGGGTTGTCTTCATAAAAAGATGTTCACTTATATATTAAAAAAATGTGTATTCTGCTGTTTGGTGAAGCGTTTTATATACGTCCATTAGGTCATTTTGGTTGAAGTCTTATTCAAGTCTTCTATAATCTTGCTGACTTTCTATTAGTTTTTTCAAGAGTTACCAGCAACTGTTGAAATCTGTAACTATAATTATAGATATGTCCACTTGTTTCTGTGAGTTGACAATTTGTTGTTTTGCTTTTTTTTTTTTTTTTTAAGATTTAATTTATTTATTTGACAGAGAGAGACCGTGAGAGAGGGAACACAAGCAGGGGGAGTGGGAGGGGCAGAAGCAGGTTTCCCACTGAGCAAAAAGCCCAACACGGGGGTTGATCCCAGCACCCTGGGATCATGATCTGAGCCAAAGGCAGATGATTAACAACTGAGCCACCCAGGTGCTCCTGTTCCTTGTATTTTAAAGCTCTGGCATTAGGTGCAAATACATATATATAATATGTGTGTGTGTGTGTGTGTGTGTGTGTGTGTGTATTAAATAAAATAATTCAGTTCTCATGAGGATTGACCCAACTCTCACTGAGAAATGAATCTCTTTATCCCAGGGTAATATTATTTCCCCTGAAGCTTACTGCATCTGATATTTAATACAGTCACTCAGCTTTCTTTTCATTAGCAGTACATCTTTTTCTACGTTTTTGCTTTGCATCTACTTGTGTCTTTAAAGTACACAATACACACACATATGCATCCACAGGAAATACTCAATTTGACAATCTCTGCTTTTTAATTAGAATGGTTAAACCATTTACATTTAATGTGACTTTTGATATAGCTGGGTTTAAATCTACCATCTTACTGCCCCCCCTGCCTTGTTTCACTTGATCTTTGTGCTTTTATCCCTTCTTTTCTGGACTTTGGGTTATTTATTTATTTATTTTTTAACTGTTTCATTATATCTATTTTGTTGGTTTATGACTATACTTATTTTTTAAGTGGCTGTGTTAGTGTTTGTAATATATACCATTAACTGACAGTGTTATCTTCCATATCTCTCTAACATTCTTATATTTTCCTCTACTTTATTGAGCTGACAGGATACAGTTACAGTTGTTTTAATATCCTTATCTTAATTCTATCACCTATGTCATTTATGGGTTAGCTTAAATGGCTTTTTTCCCCTCATTATAGGTCTTATTTTCCTACTTTCTTGTATGCCTATTAATTTTTTATTGAATATCACATACTGTGATTTTTACTGGGTTGAGTACTATATGTATTTATACACACATATGACTTTTGTTTAAGGTTATATTTTAGTTATTTGGAAACAGTTTGATTTTTTTTTGAGACTTACATTTAAGATTAATTAATAGGATCAAGGCAGACTTTAATTTAGGGCTGATTATCTTCCCCAATACTGAGTCATATACTCCTCTAAGTAGTCTGTCTAATTCCTCATGTATTATGAAATATTCCTACTCTGACTGGTAAAACACCATCTATTTCAAGTCTTATGTGAACTCTGAAGAAAATTCTGTTTGCTATTTTGAGTGCTTCATTCTTCAATCTTAGGAAGTTTCTTCACACATATGTCCTAAAGACTTGGAAAGGACCTTCTCTAGATCTCCAGTGCTCTGTCTCTGAGCAGGTCTTTCTTCCTGCACTGGAAACACTGACCACCTTGGCTCCCCTGAGCTCCCAACTCTATCTTTTTTTTTTTTTTTTTTTTGACAGACAGAGATCACAAGTAGGCAGAGAGAGAGGAAGGGAAGCAGGTTCACCACCAAGCTGAGAGCCCAATTCGGGGCTTGATCCCAGGACCCTGAGATCATGACCCGAGCCGAAGGCAGAGGCTCCAACCCACTGAGCCATGCAGGTGCCCCTCCCAACACTATTTTCTTACTTCTGGGATTCCTCTGGGATTTCCATGGGTGTCTTTCTTTGTGTTAGAGTCTGGAAACTCACTCCAGGAGATAAACAAACTGGGGCAACAGGAGGGCTCATTTCATTTATTCCCTCTCTCTCAGGAATTACTGCCCTATATTGTCTGCTGCTAGTATCTGAAAACCATTGTTTCTCATATTTTCTCAGTTTTTTTGTTGTTTCAGAGGAGAAGGAAAACTTGGGCCCTATTACTCCAATTTGACTTATAGCAGAAGTTTCTATTTTTTATGATGATGCCAAATTTAGCAATGTGCTGTAAGAAAGCAAAGAAGGGATTAATTGGTTATGCCATGGATCTCCCTTTCAGCAACCTTTTCTAGCCTTGTTTTTGTTGTTGGTGGTGGTGGGTTTTTGCTTTTTTTAGTTTTTCAAAGCAACATATGAAACCTTTGATGGTGAGGTTGGGTGAGACGCAGATTCTGATGAACAGAACCAAGGCATCATTGCCTGATGTTTATAGTGGACAGGGTGGAAGCTGAAAGGACAGTATAAGCCAAGTCAGCCACAAAGGAAATGGGAGGACAGGTTCTAGGGATGAGGCTCAGGGAAACCAGTAGAAGTTGGCTGGTCAATGTGCCATAGGGTTGCTGGGTAAGGGAGCATTACATCTACAAAGACTCTGTTTCCAAATGAGATCATCTTTACAGGTACCAGGATTTGGACTTTAACACACATTTTGGGGGGACACAATTCAATCCACTACATGTAGTGTGTCACATATCTTCTTTTGACCTTCAGTTCTACACTCTGTCCTTCTTTACTGTTCTCTCAGACCCTGGAGGATGACTTATACAGGCTACATCAATGATTCCCATAACCTCTGGCTTCTAGTTGGGTTCAGTGACATGGGAAGCCCCCGGATTGAGTTGGAGAGATTGGAGAAAAGTAAGGCTAGAGAATTTATTTACCTGATTCCCTTCTCTGAGGTGATCCCAGCCTTGCTGTGTATCTTAACAGAAGGTTACTAGGTCACCTGCTCTACTTGACTCTGGCTCATTCCCACGTCCAGTAAACTCTTCATCTCACTCTTGGTACAAAGGGCTTGGCTTCTGATAGCTCCTGTAGTCTATCTTACAGTCTCCTTTATTATCAATCCCTTTATTAACAAGCCATCCAGAATTATCCTAATTTGTGTGTGCCATCTGTTTCCTGTTGAGACACTGACATAAGTCGGGCTTCAGTTCTTCTAAATAAGTGATTACTTTTTAAAAACGTGTTTGTAACTCATCTCTTATAGCAACAAAACACAAAGGAAAAATTAACTATTTTGATGAAAACCTGTAGAGATAATGTCATATATTGTTTTTTAAGTGAGTATCGGTGCAAATAACTTAACATATAACTAATGGTATATAATATTGTTATAATATCTAATAACATTATATATAATTAATGTACAATTAATAAAGTTAATGACCCAGGAACTTTATTAGGAATGTTTGTCATAGTTGTAATTATATAATTTTCTATCTTTCATTTATTTTATCTCTTCCTGGGATCCAGGCTCTGAAGACTCACTTCCTGTGTCTTTATTATGTATTTTTCTGTGTCTCCCTTTACCAACTCCTAGTCTGTTGCTAATATACTTTGGTTTGAAAGATTAAATAATCTAGTTTACAGAATTTCAGGTTATGTTGCATGTTACACTGAGAACTCCAAGTTAAATATGACCCGATAAATGATGAGTAAAGGCAGAAAAATAAAGTGCAAAGCTTAATGCAGATATTTGCTGGCAACTGTTCTGAATGCTCAGACGTTTTCCCCGCAGTGGTATGGGGTTAACAGAAGTCTGATATTTGGATAAACATGTCCACTTATGTTGACAGGAAGTCAGATTAATAATTAGCAATAAGACCATGGTCATCATTACATGCCTCACTACCCATCTTTTGGTTTTCTCAGCTTTGAGACAGGCCAAGAATTCAACACACAAGAGGTATCATCACTCATTCTGCACTGTCACTCATTTCCTTATAGAACTCAGACTTACTTATCTCAATGAGATAGGCTACCAATATAACAGGAGAAAATATGAACAGCCCATGGACTTTTAATTAATTCCATACGCTCATCAATAGTCACAGTACACATTATCTTTAGAGGCTGGATGGATTACTGTGCATTCATTATGAATATGTTTTATCCTCGAGAACTCAAAAAACACATTCAAAGATGACTTAATAATTTGGTGAGCTGAAATTTATGGAATGTTTAGGTCTTTAGAAACCTGACAATCATTAAAAGAGTAAGAGGAGGAGAGAAGATGGCAGAGAAGTAGCAGGCTGAGACTACATCAGGTAGCAGAAGATCAGCTAGATAGCTTATCAAACCATTGCAAACACCTACAAATCCAACAGGAGAGTGAATAGAAGAAGAACAGCAATTCTAGAAACAGAAAATTGACCACTTTCTGAAAGGTAGGACTGGTGGAGAAGTGATTCCAAAGCGATGGGGAGATAGACCACAGGAGGAGGGGCCGGCTCCCAGCAAGCAGTGCAACAATGGAGCACAGAATCAGGACTTTTAAAAGTCTGCTCCAGTGAGGGACATCGCTCCAGAGGCTAAACTGGGGTGAAGCCCATGCGGGATCAGCGTGGCCCCCGGGTCCCACAGGGTCACAGAAGGATCGGGGTGTCCGAGTGTCACAGAGCTCGCAGGTATTGGACCAGGGAAGCTGGGTACAGAGACAGAGCTGAGGAGTGAGCTCTCAGCTCAGGGTTACCTTGAACCGGTCACAGGCTGGGTGAGCTCGGAGCATGGCCAAAGGCCAGGGAAACGGGAGTGATTAGGCTCTTTTCTCTGAGGGCGCACTGAGGAGTGGGGCCCCAAGCTCTCGGCTCCTCCGGACTGGAGACTGGGAAGCCGCCATTTTCATTCCCATCCTCCAGAACTCTACAGAAAGCGTTCAGGGAACAAAAGCTCCCCAAAGCGAACCCAAGGGGATAACTTAGCCTGGCCCCTGGTAAGGCTGGTGCAATTCCGCCTGGGGCAAAGACACTTGAGGATCACTACAAAGGCCCCTCCCCCAGAAGATCAACAAGAAATCCAGCCAAGATCAAGTTCACCTACCAAGGAGAGCAGTGGAATTCCAGGGGAGGAGAAAGCAAAGCACGGAACTCATGCCATTCTCCCCATGATTCTTAGTCTTGTGGTTAACTTAATTATTTTATTTTATTTTTTTTTCTGCTAATTTTTTTTAACTTTTACACTTTTCTTTTTTAATGTTTTTTTAACTAGTTTATTAAATATATATATTTTTTCTTTTTTATGTTTTTTCTTTATTTGTTTTCTTTTTTTCTTTTTATTTTTTTCTGAACTTCTTTGTATCCCCTTTCTCCCACCCCACCCCCACGATTTGGGGTCTCTTCTGATTTGATTAAAGTGCATTTTCCTGGAGTTTTTGCCACCCTTTTAGTATCTTATTTGCTCCTTCAATACTCTTATCTGGACAAAATGAAAAGGCGGAAAAACTCACCACAAAAAATAGAACAAGAGGCATTATGGAAGGCTAGGGACCTAATCAATACAGACATTGGTAATATTTCAGATCTAGAGTTCAGAATGATGATTCTTAAGGTTCTAGTCGGGCTCAAAAAAAGCATGAAAGATATTAGAGAAACCCCCTCTGGAGAGATAAAAGCCCATTCTGGAGAAATAAAAGAACTAAAATCTAACCAAGTTGAAATAAAAAAATCTATTAATGAGGTGCAATCAAAAATGGAGGCTCTTACTGCTAGGATAAATGAGGCAGAAGAAAGAATTATCGATACAGAAGATCAAATGACAGAGAATAAAGAAGCTGAGCAAAAGAGGGACAAACAGCTACTGGACCACGAGGGGAGAATTCGAGAGATAAGTGACATCATAAGACGAACAACATTAGAATAATTGGGATTCCAGAAGAAGAAGAAAGAGAGAGGGGAGCAGAAGGTATATTGGAGAGAATTATTGGAGAGAATTTCCCTAATATGGCAAAGGGAGCAAGCATCAAAATCCAGAAGGTGCAGAGAACCCCCCTCAAAATCAACAAGAATAGGCCCACACCCCGTCACCTAATAGTAAAATTTACAAGTCTTAGGGACAAAGACAAAATTCTGAAAGCAGCCCAGGAAAAGAAGTCTGTAACATACAATGGTAAAAATATTAGATTGGCAGCAGACTTATCCACAGAGACCTGGCAGGCCAGAAAGAGCTGGCATGATATATTTAGAGCACTAAACGAGAAAAACATGCAGCCACGAATACTATATCCAGCTAGGTTATCATTGAAAATAGAAGGAGAGATTAAAAGCTTCCAGGACAAACAAAAACTGAAAGAATTTTCAAACACCAAATCTACAGGAAATATTGAAAGGGGTCCTCTAAGTAAATAGAGAGCCTAAAAGTAGTAGATCAGAAAGGAACAGAGACAATATACAGTAACAGTCACTTTATAGGCAATACAATGGCACTAGAATCATATCTCTCAATAGTTACCCTGAATGTTAATGGGCTAAATGCCCCAATCAAAAGACACAGGGTATCAGAATGGATGAAAAAACAAAACCCATCAATATGTTGCCTACAAGAAACTCATTTTAGGCCCGAAGACACCTCCAGATTTAAAAAGAGGGAGTGGAAAAAATTTACCATGCTAATGGACATCAGAAGAAAGCTGGGGTGGCAATCCTTATATCAGATAATTTACATTTTAAGCCAAACACTATAATAAGAGATGAGGAATGACACTATATCATATTCAAAGGGTCTGTCCAAAAAGAAGATCTAACAATTTTAAATATCTATGCCCCTAACATGGGAGCAGCCAACTATATAAACCAATTAATAACAAAATCAAAGAAACACATCAACAATAATACAATAAGAGTAGGGGACTTTAACACTCCCCACACTGAAATGGACAGATCATCCAAGCAAAAGATCAACAAGGAAATAAAGGCCTTAAATGACACACTGGACCAGATGGACATCACAGATATATTCAGAACATTTCATCTCAAAGCAACATAATACACATTCTTCTCTAGTGCACATGGAACATTCTCCAGAATAGATCACATCCTGGGTCATAAATCAGGTCTCAACCGGTATCAAAAGAGGTTGGGGTACCAGGTGGTGGGTATTATAGAGGGCATGGATTGCATGGAGCACTGGGCGTGGTGAAAAAAATAAAGAATACTGTTATGCTGAAAATAAATAAATTTAATTTAAAAAAAAAAAGAAAGAAAGAAAGAAAAAAAAAAAA
>NC_081562.1:126115824-126148962 GCF_022355385.1 Mustela nigripes
TCACATTCTTCTCTAGTGCACATGGAACATTCTCCAGAATAGATCACATCCTGGGTCATAAATCAGGTCTCAACCGGTATCAAAAGAGGTTGGGGTACCAGGTGGTGGGTATTATAGAGGGCATGGATTGCATGGAGCACTGGGCGTGGTGAAAAAAATAAAGAATACTGTTATGCTGAAAATAAATAAATTTAATTTAAAAAAAAAAAGAAAGAAAGAAAGAAAAAAAAAAAAAGATTGGGATCATTCCCTGCATATTTTCAGACCACAATGCTCTGAAACTAGAACTCAATCACAAGAGGAAATTTGGAAAGAACACAAATACATGGAGACTAAACAGCATCCTTCTAAAGAATGAATGGGTCAACCAGGAAATTAAAGAAGAATTGAAAAAATTCATGGAAACAAATAATAATGAAAATACGACAGTTCAAATTCTGTGGGACACAGCAAAGGCAGTCCTGATAGGAAAATTTATAGTGGTACAAGCCTTTCTTAAAAAACAAGAAAGGTCTCAAGTACACAACCTAACCCTACACCTAAAGGAGCTGGAGAAAGAACAAGAAAGAAAGCCTAAACTCAGCAGGAGAAGAGAAATAATAAAGATCAGAGCAGAAATCAATGAAATAGAAACCAAAAAAACAATAGAACAAATCAATGAAACTAGGAGCTGGTTCTTTGAAAGTATTAATAAGATTGATAACCCCCTGGCTAGATTACCAAAAAGAAAAGAGAAAGGACTCAAATAAATAAAATCATGAATGAAAGAGGAGAGATCACAACTAACACTAAAGAAATACAAACAATGATAAGAACATACTATAAACAACTCAAGGCCAACAAATTTGACAATATGGAAGAAATGGATGCATTCCTAGAGACATATAAACTACCACAACTGAACCAGGAAGAAACAGAAAACCTGAACAGACCCATAACCAGTAAGGAGATTGAAACAGTCATCAAAAATCTCCAAACAAACAAAAGCCCAGGGCCAGATGGCTTCCCAGGAGATTTCTAGCAAACATTTAAATAAGAACTAATTCCTATTCTCCTGAAATTGTTCCAAAAAATAGAAATGGAAGGAAAACATCTAAACTCATTTATGAGGCCAGCATCGCCTTGATCCCCAAACCAGACAAGGATCCCATCCAAAAAGAGAATTACAGACCAATATCCTTGATGACACAGAGGCGAAAATTCTCACCAAAATACTAGTCAATTGGATTCAACAGTACATTAAAAGGATTATTCACCATGACCAAGTGGGATTTATTCCAGGCCTGCAAGGTTGGTTCAACATCTGCAAATCAATCAATGTGATACAACACATTAATAAAAGAAAGAACAAGAACCATATGATACTCTCAATAGATGCTGAAAAAGCATTTGACAAAGTACAGCATCCCTTCCTGATCAAAACTCTTCAAAGTGTAGGGATAGAGGGCACATACCTCAATATTTTCAAAGCCATCTACGAAAAACCCACCGCAAATATCATTCTCAATGGAGAAAAACTGAGAGCTTTTCTGCTAAGGTCAGGAACACGACAGGGATGTCCATTATCACCACTGCTATTCAACATAGTACTAGAAGTCCTAGCCTCAGCAATCAGACAACAAAAAGAAATTAAAGGCATCCAAATCAGCAAAGAAGAAGTCAAACTATCACTCTTTCCAGATGATATGATACTCTATGTGGAAAACCCAAAAGACTACACTCCAAAACTGCTAAAACTTGTACAGGAATTTAGTAAGTGTTAGGATATAAAATCAATGCACAGAAATCAGTCGCATTTCTCTACACCAACAACAAGACAGAAGAAAGCAAAATTAAGGAGTCAATCCCATCTACAATTGGACCCCAAACTATAAGATACCTAGGAATAAACCTAACCAAAGAGGCTAAGAATCTATACTCAGAAAACTATAAAGTACTCATGAAAGAAATTGAGGAAGACACAAAGAAATGGAAAAATGTTCCATGCTCCTGGATTGGAAGAAGAAATATTGTGAAAATGTCTATGCTACCTAAAACAATCTACACATTTAATGCAATCCCTATCAAAATACCACCCATTTTTTTCAAAGAGATGGAAAAAACAATCCTAAAATTTGTATGGAACCAGAAAAGACCTCAAATAGCCAAAGGAATATTGAAAAAGAAAGCCAAAGTTGGTGGCATCACAATTCCGGACTTCAAGCTCTATTACAAAGCTATCATCATGGTACTGGCATGGTACTGGCACAAAAACAGACACATAGATCAATGCAACAGAATGGAGAGCCCAGAACTAGACCCTCAACTCTATAGTCAACTAATCTTTGACAAAGCAGGAAAGAATGTCCAATGGAAAAAAGACAGCCTCTTCAATAAATAGTGTTGGGAAAATTGGACGGCCACATGCAGAAAAATAAAACTGGACCATTTCCTTACACCACACACAAAAGTAGGCTCAAAATGGATGAAGGACCTCAATGTGAGAAAGGAATCCATCAAAATCCTTGAGTAGAACACAGGCAGCAACCTCTTTGACCTCAGCCACAGCTACATCTTCCTAGGAACATTGCTAAAGGCAAGGGAAGCGAGGTCAAAATGAACTATTGGGACTTCATCAAGATCAAAAGCTTTTGCACAGCAAAGGAAACAGTTAACAAAACCAAAAGACAACTGACAGAATAGGAGAAGATATTTGCAAATGACATATGAGATAAAGGGCTAGTGTCCAAAATCTATAAAGAACTTAGCAAACTTAACACCCAAAAAACAAATAATCCAATCAAGAAATGGGCAGAAGACATGAACAGACATTTCTGCAAAGATGACATCCAGATGGCCAACAGACACATGAAAAAGTGCTCCACATCACTCGGCATCGGGGAAAATACAGATCAAAACCACAATGAGATATCACCTCACACCAGTCAGAATGGCTAAAATTAACAAGTCAGGAAATGACAGATGCTGGCGAGGATGCGGAGAAAGGGGAACCCTCCTACACAGTTGATAAGAATGCAAGCTGGTGCAACCACTCTGGAAAACAGCATGGAGGTTCCTCAGAAAGCTGAAAACAGAACTACCCAAGACCCAGCAAATGCACTACTGGGTATTTACCGTAAAGATACAAATGTAGTGATCCAAAGGGGCATGTGCACCTGAATGTTTATAGCAGCAATGTCTACAATAGCCAAACTATGGAAAGAACTTAGATGTCCATCAACAGATGAATGGATAAAGAAGATGTGGTATATATACACTATGGAATACTATGCAGCCATCAAAAGAAATGAAACCTTGCCATTTGCGATGATGTGGATGGAACCAGAGGGTATCATGTTTAGTGAAATAAGTCAATTGGAGAAAGACAACTATCATATCATCTCCCTGATATGAGGAAGTGGAGATGCCACATAGGGGGTTAGGGGGGTAGGAGAAGAATAAATGAAACAAGATGGGATCAGGAGGGAAACAAACCATAAGTGACTCTTAATCTCAGAAAACAAACTGAGGGTTGCTGGGGGGTGGGGAGCGGGAGAGGGGGGTGGGGTTATAGACATTGGGGAGGGTATGTGCTATGCTGAGTGCTATGAAGTGTGTAAACCTGGTGATTCACAGACCTGTACCCCTGGGGATAAAAATACATTATATGTTCATTTAAAAAAATATATATATATACACACACATATATATATGTATATATAAAAAAGTAAGAGTAATGATTTTACAATTGAAGAAATATAGAGCAATGAAAGATTTGCTGTAGGCACAAGGGTTGGTCACCTAGCAAAGAGCATGTCCTGTTTTCCTAGGGCCCTAGTTCAAAGTGGAACGTCCATTTCAGAAACTAACTCGGCCATCCTGTTGAAAAGACTGTTGCCCTTTGAGGCTTTTCAAATAATATCCTTTAGTTGGAAATTCTATCAACTTCAATCGTCAGCTCTCCCTTTGGAGTGTCATTAAACAGCTTGCAGGGAAGATGTAAACACAGAGTTTGTACTAACAGACCCTAGCTCCACAATATTCAGCAAAGAATATGCTGATTTTATTATACAGGAAGTGGAATGGGCAAAATAATAGCAATCATAAGCAATGCTGAAATGCTAATACAGTGTCTCTACAGCACTTAGATTATAAACCGCCTATAGTTCTAGTTAATTGACTAATTGTTTGTAACGGTTTCTTATGATATACAATTTGCTTGTCAAAGTAACAATAAAAAAAAAAGGGCATTACTTATAAATGGCCTCAATTTTACCCTACTGTTTATAAATTCTTCTAAGCAACTTTATTCATTTACTTATTTTTGCTTCATCATTATCCCAAGTATTAATTTAGGCCAATGCACTTTAAAGGAAATCATTTCAATGTGCCACAATCTGCAAACCAGACGGTAATGATTAATACCATCTATTTGTCTATTCTGAAGAAAAATAACACCTAAAGACTTCAGAATTTATGTTCTTTAGCAGAAAAAAATATAAAGAGTAAAAGGTAAAAATGATGCTAAAATATTACTATTTAAAAATCATAAAGAAAATTTTCCACAAGGTAGGATTCAATGGTCTCTGACGGAGTTCTGTGTGTGTAAAATTTTATAGTTATTCCACACTCCCCACGTATAAATTTCTGCAAAGTTGCATGTTAGGTTCCTGGAGTTGATGATGCATTATATGACTCAAGTGTCTTTGAAGAGTTAATGTTTTCAAAATTCTCTCAAGTTGCACTTTAAAGGCTAGAAGAATCTGATTCAATTTATATACTTTACCTAGCACATAGGAGACCATCGACAACTGGTTGTTGAATGAATGAATGAATGCTGAATGGAGTAAGCGAGGGCTATCACAGTTTTGAACTATACAGGTACATGCCCTTTCTGCAATTTATCTGCATCCAGAAAACTGAGTTTAGGACTGTAGTAAGGGAGACAGAGATGGGAGAAAGAAGAGACCAAGGTGATCATCCACCTGCCGTTTCCCTGTGGTTTTCTTCCCTCAATGGCCACGATGGCTCTTGCCATGGTGGTCTTCTCCATTCAGCTCTCTCTTTGGAATCTAGTGCCTGCCCCCTCCCCTGTTGCCTTTTCAGGCAAAGGGGTGATGACAGCCCCCTCAAACCTCTAGCCCTGGAGGACGGTATGATTCCTTGAAACCCTACCCACCCTTTTGCAAAGAGCCCTTGAGTCAACAGTCCTCAGTTATTCTGCTTGAGTAAGCAAGGTGTTGCAAATCTCCCATATAATCAAATAAAATATTAGAAGCTAAATCTCACATCACTGGTAAGAAAAGAAAATGGTGCTCATTTATTGTAGGTGAACTAATGCTTTCAGGTCAGTCTGATAACTTTTCTGATACTTCGGTAGGATAATCCATCCATCAATAAAAATCCTGTAGAGATTTTGTGTTGGGCATTTGGCGGGCACAGGAAAACTACAACCCATAATTACTGTCTCAAGGAGTTTACAGTCTAGTTGGTGCTCTAGGTAAGTGTTAGAGTGGTCTTGAGGCAGTGAGTCTTCTTTCTCTTGGTATTTCTAGGAACAGGGATGAGACACAAGAGCATTAGGTTAATAGGATTGTGTGGATTCAAATCCCAGCTTGGCTAGTGACTGGAGATGTGACCAAAGATAAGTGATTCATTCCATCTGGGACTCAGTGTTTCATCTATAAAATGGAGATGCTAATGCCATCCAAGTGTGTTGTAGAATTAATTAGTCAAGGCAGCGAAGTACAGAACTTAACATGGTGTTTGACCCTTAAGGAGCACATTACAAATGCTACTTTTCGTTCCAAGTGATACCTAATAGAGTAGGCAGAGTGGGTTACCTCACAGCCTAGAAACAGAGACTGTGGGAAAGTATCGAAAAGCATTTAATATAATAATCTGCTGCTATATTCTCTATAGCAATGATGCTCAAAGACAATTATTTGTCTTTTAATTCTTAAAAAGACAGTGAGGTATTTGAAGCTAAAGTTCCATATAATTGGCTGAATCCTTCAGACAACACGGAGGGACACAGTTGGGGAAGGACAGGTCACCCCCGAGGAGCCTTGGATGGTCGTGAGGCACACAGGGCAAGAGACTGTTGAAGGCACGGAATCCAGGGCTCAATTTTAGAAATACCATCTTCATTCTGAGCTAACTTGCAGGAATCAGACAGAGCTAGAGTATAATGAAGAAAAAGGCCGGAACATCCTTAGGAATCTAACTCGTTCCCAAGGAGTCATGGATACACTGGAAAGATCTATTTCACAGACCCTGGCTCCTGCTGAAACTGCAAAGAGCTCAATTTTCATACTTCCCAATAAGACTGCAGAAATTGCAACTTCTAAAAGACTCTGACAGTTATTTTGGTGGTATCCACATGTACGTCTAGATTGCAGATGCAAACCAATTTCAAAAACATTCAAATGTGAGAAAATGTCTGCCGTGGAACTGATCGCAGAGAGTATACAATATAGACCTGCTCTCGTGAAGCCCTAGCGCCATGCGATAGGAATGCCAACCACTTTCCAGTGGCAATGTTCAGATGATGACAATGTGAGATGACATAGAAGCAGATGTCACAGAAGCCTGGCATCTTTCTGTATTTCTTTTGAAAGATCCAGAGGATGGTTTTAAAATGCCTTATTTCATGGGGAGCCTTGGTGGCTCAGTGGGTTAAAGCCTCTGCCTTCAGCTCAGGTCATGGTCTCAGGGTCCTGGGATCAAGCCCTGCATCATGCTCTCTGCTCAGCAGGAAGTCTGCTTCCCCCTCTTTCTCTGCCTGCCACTCTGCCTACTTGTGATCTCTCTCAATGTCAAATAAATAAGTAAATTTTTTTTAAAAATAAAATTTTTTTAAAAGTAAAATGCCTTATTTCAGCCCAGAAATGGACCCTCAACTCTATGGTCAGCTAACCTTTGACAAAAAAGGAAAGAATGTCCAATGAAAAAAAGACATTTTTTTCAACAAATGGTGTTGGGAAAATTGGACAGCCACATGCTGAAGAATGAAACTGGGCCATTCCCTTTCTCGACACACTAAAATAGACTCAGAGTGGTGAAAGACCTCAATGTGAGACAGGAATCCATCAAAATCCTTGAGCAGAAAACAGGCAGCAACCTCTTCGACTTCAGCCACAGAAAGTTTCTTCCTAGAAACATTGCCAGAGGCAAGGGAAGCAAGGGCAAAAGTGCACTGCTGGGACTTCATCAAGATCAAAAGCTTTTGTACAGTGAAGGAAACAGTCAACAAAACCAAAAGACAACTGACAGAATGGAAGAAGATATTTGCAAATGACATATGAGATAAAGGGCTTATATCCAAAATCTATACAGAACTTATCACACTCAACACCTAGAGAACAAATAATCCAATCAAGAAATGGGCAGAAGACATGAACAGACATTTCTGCAAAGATGACATCCAGATGGCCAACAGACACATGAAAAAGTGCTCCATATCACTCGGCATTGGGGAAAGACAGATCAAAACCACAATGAGATACCACCTCACACCAGTCAGAATGGCTAAAATTAACAAGTCAGGAAATAACAGATGTTGGTGAGGATGCGAAGAAAGGGGAACCCTCCTACACTGTTGGTGGGAATGCAAGCTGGTGCAACCACTCTGGAAAACAGTATGGAGGTTCCTCAGAAAGTTTAAAATAGAGCTACCCTACGACCCAGCAATCACACTACTGGGTATTTACCCTAAAGATGCAAACGTAGTGATCTGAAGGGGCACCTGCACCCAAATGTTCATAGCAGCAATGTCCACAGTAGCCAAACTGTGGAAAGAACCTAGTTAGCCATAAACTGGTGAATGGATAAAGAAGATGTGATGTGTGTGTGTGTATATATATACATACACACACACATCACATCTTCTTCTATATATACACACACACACATATACATACATGTGGAATACTATGCAGCCATAAAAATGAAACACTGTCCTTTGCAATGACATGGATGGAACTACAGGGTATTATGCTGAGCAAAATAAGTCAATCAGAGAAAGACAATTGTCATATGATCTCACTGATATGAAGAATCTGAGAAACAAGACAGAGAATCATAGGGGAAGAGAGGGAGAAATGAAACAGGATGATACCAGAATGGGAGACAAATGAAAGAGGCTCAATCTCAGGAAACAAACTGAGGGTTGCTGGGGGGCGGGTAGGAGGGATGGGGCACTGGGTAATGAACACGGGAGGGTATGTGCTATGATGAGTGCTATGAATTGTGTAAGATGGATAAATCACAGACCTGTACCCCCGAAACAATATATGTTAATAAAAAAAATGAAAAATAACAAGATAAAATGTCTTATTTCGGAGATGCCTGGGTGTCTCAGTCAGTTAAGGTTCCAACTCTTGATTTTGGCTCAGGTTATGACCTCGGGGTCATGGGTCAAGCCCCACATCATGCCCCACACTCAGAGAAGAGTCTGTTTGAGATTCTCTCTCTCTCCCTCTGCCCCACCCTGTGCTTGTGCTCTCTTTCTCAAATAAATAATAAACAAAATGTAGTAAATAAAATGCCTTTATTTCAGTGTGTCCTTTTCTTTTTTCCCCTTTCTCACTGGTGCAGACTTTATGGTGCTTAGCCATGAAGGAAAACTTCATGAATAACCAACAGCAAATGAAAGGTTTTTGTATTGTATTTTATTTTTTTATTTTATTTATTTGACTGACAGAGATCACAAGTAGGCAGAGAGGCAGGCAAAGAGAGAGGGGGAAGCAGGCTCCCTGCTGAGCAGAGAGCCGGATGCGGGACTCGATCCCAGGACCCTAGGATTATGACCTGAGCCCAAGGCAGGGGCTTTAACCCACTGAGCCACCCAGGCGCCCCGAGGTTTTTGTATTTTAAAGTTTATTTTATTTTGGGGTCCATATCAATTTTTTTAAAAAATGTTCACACTCCTTTTCTTGGCTTACAAAACCTCACCTGATGGTGGCCTCTGCATGACCGCCTCATTTCGTGTTTTTTCCCTCCATCTTGCCAGCCACACTGGGCCACCTTCTTGAGCTCCATCGTGCTGAGCTTATTGGTGCCTTAGGGCTTTTGCACACAATGTTCTTTGCTCCAGGCTTTGCACAGCTGACTTCTTGTTATTCAGACCTCAGCTGACAGGTCAGCTCCTCAGGTGGAGAGGCCGACAGAGAACTCGCAACCCAAAGGGGCCACTCAGCGACTGTTGCCTCACCATATTTTCATTTTCCATGTCAGGTGAAGAAAACAGGTGTCTGAAGAGCTCCACCACCTGTGTGAGCCCTAGAGTGGCAAGAACCTGGATTTCCTCCTGTGTGAAGTGAAGAGGAAGGATGATGGTAGCTACCTCGTAAGTTCACTGGGCGCTTGGCACAGGGCAAGCACTGGTGTGTGTGTGTGTGTGTGTGTGAGAGAGAGAGAGAGAGAGAGAGAGATTGATTCTTGGTTCATTAACTGTTTTCTATACCGAAAGGCTCTAAGTTCCACGAGAACAAGGACCTCTCATGCCCAGTTCAATACTCTATCCCCAGGGCCTAGCAGGCACAGCACTTATAAAATTAAAGCATATACATTTTTATTTTTATTTTATTTTTATTTTTTTAAAGATTTTATTTATTCATTTGACAGCGAGAGATCACAAGTAGGCAGAGAGGCAGGCAGAGAGAGAGGAAGGGAAGCAGGCTCCCTGCTGAGCAGAGAGCCCGATGTGGGGCTCGATCCCAGGACCCTGAGATCATGACCTGAGCCAAAGTCAGTGGCCCAACCCACTGAGCCACCCAGGCGCCCCTATTTTTATTTTTTTAAAGATTTTATTTTATTTATTTGTCATAGAGAGAGAAGCGAGAGCAAGCACAAGCAGACAGAATGGCAGGCAGAGGCAGAGGGAGAAGCAGGCTCCCTGCCAAGCTAGGAGCCCGATGTGGGACTCGATCCCAGGACGCTGGGATCATGACCTGAGCCGAAGGCAGCCGCTTAACCAACTGAGCCACCCAGGCGTTCCAAGCATATACATTTTTATAAATAAGTTGATAAACAAACTGACCACTACATACATGGCCACTTGGGAAGAGAAAGATCATCAGGGTACTGAAAACTAGAATTGCTCCACTGCCATTTCGGGAAAGCTATTTTCTCAGGTATCTGGTTTTTAAGGCAATGATTTCAACTAGAATATGTTACTGGTTTCGAAAACGGTGGAAACCACGTAGATCTGGATCGGGGCCCTCCCAAGCTTAACCTCCTCCCAGGGGACCCTGTGCAGCTCAGTGAGAGCTTCCAGATGTGGCTTGTTTGTGAAACACAAAAGCAGAGTGCCTCAAAGAGGGACTGGACTGCTTGACACTGGCTAAGCCTACAGAGGTAGGCAACTGAACCATTTTTTTCCTTTAAGTGATGCTTTTAAACAGGAAGTAAGACACCGTGTTGGAAACTCGTGTTGGCTGGCTTCCTGGGAACTAGTTACAGCATCTGCCCTAAGGTTCAGCAGCACCAGTCCTCGGTGATTGGATTATGTGGGTTTACGGTTAAAAACAAAATTTTTATTTTACCATTTAATTAGTGGTTATCATGATATTTATTTTCATATGTGAGTTCCCAGTCTTCAAATGTGACATTTGGTTTATTGCACACTCGTTTCAGAACTAAGCCTGGAAAAGAGACTCACAGTCTCCAGAGGCCAGAACAACACATCTGTTTATACCTGCATCTGTGCTGCAAAACCCGCGACACCAAAAACAGGTGACATTCGGGGGACACAAAGCAAGAAAACATTCAGAAGTGTTTATTCTGGCAAAAGAGAGAAGGTTTGTAAATCCCATCTTGAAAAGCTTTGCCCCAAAGCTCAATGCATCACCATTTTTATCTCCTTAAGATTTTACTTTCATGAACTCATATACTCACTGTGGACCAAATATCAGCTTCTCAGCATGGTACCATCCTTCTTTCTTAGTAAAATTTGGTTTTCATGCCTCAAAATTCTATCTCTAATTTATTATAAGTTTTATACAACACTAATTATCCTATGATTTCCATGTTATACTTTAAATAAAATAATTATCAGGGCGCCTGGGTGGCTCAGTTGGTTAAATATCTGCCTTTGGCTCAGGTCGTGATCCCAGAGCCCAGCGATATAGCCGCAGGTCCCTCCCCGCTCAGCAGGAAGTCTGCTCCCCCGCCCCGGGCCCCTCCCCACTCCCTGCACGTGCTCTCTCTCTTTCAAAGAAATAAATAAAATCTTTTATAAAAATATTCAGAAAATCTTTTTAAAAGGAGGGGGGCGCCTGGGTGGCTCAGTGGGTTAAGCCACTTGAGAGAAAATGGTACTATTGCTAGAGCAATAACTTTCTCAAATAACTTCCTCTAAACAGAGAGGAAGAGAGAGAGGGATTGAAGGAAAGCAGGGAGGGAGAGCAGAAGGAGTGGGAAAGGGAGGCAGGCAGGTAACAGTTTTGTTTTTTTTTTTAAAGATTTTATTTATTCACTTGACACAGAGAGAGAGATCATAAGTAGGCAGAGAGGCAGGCAGAGAGAGAGCGGGAAGCAGGCTCCCTGCTGAGCAGAGAGCCCGATGCGGGGCTCGATCCCAAGACCCTGAGATCATGACCTGAGCCGAAGGCAGAGGCTTAACCGACTGTGCCACCCAGGTGCCCCGGCAGGTAACAGTTTTTCAGGCATTTCAGCAGGGGTATTTTCTGGGTGTTTCATGTTCATCATATCCATTGGAAATAAATATTAACCTCAATTTAAAGATGAGAAACTCAGGTATTAGACTTCTGTCGACTTCTGTTTCCTTCTATACGCAGGGAACTCCAATGGTTACCCTCCTGGTTTGTGAAAATTCCCTCCCCCTACACCCCATCCCCCACCTGCCCATGGGGAGAAGTGCTTCAGGCTGAGAAGCAGGGAGGAGACACTAGGCCTGTCTGGATCTGCCCCGTCTTCCTTCCCTTTCCTGAGGACTGATGTGCCTGAGCACAGGTTTCACCCTGCTTCCCCAGGAGCACGCTCTGTCCCGGGGGAAGGAGGCTGGCTAGGTCTAGTGCATCTGTGATGGGGTGTGGCTAAGTAGAGACTTTCTGAAACTCAATATATGACAGTCTCCCAGCCTAGAGATAGAAGCCAAATCATCCCATATCGTCTTTATCCAGAACTCAGGTGTTGCTTTAATACCCATCTGCTTTACCACTTTGTTTTGATTCTCAGCTGATCAAAATTCAGGCAGAGGGGCACCTAGGTGGCTCAGTCCATGGAGTGTCCAACTCTTGGTCTTGGCCCGGAATCAAGCCCTGGGCTGGGCTCTCGGCTCAGTGCAGAGTCTGCTTGAGATTCTCTCTCTCCCTCTCCTTCTGCCCCTTCCCTCACTTTTTCTCTCGCTTTCTCTCTAAAATAAATAAATAAAAGCTTAAAAAAAAAAAAAAAAACAAACAACTCAGGCAGAAAAGAGGAGTGTTATCTTAGAGGCCCTCCTCCAATCCCAAGTCCCCAGCTTAGGGATGTTTAATAACTTGCCCAAGCTCACACAGCTAGAAGAACAGAAAGGGATCAGAAATTAATCAAGCCCATCTACACTCGCCCAGGGCTCCTTCCACTCTTTCACTCCAGGGCTAGGCAAGGGCAGCAACACCATCAGAGACGACAAATTCTGAAAGACTGAGAAGAAAATGCTTCTGCTTATGAAACATGAAAGAGCATCCAGGCTCATGTTAAGCTGCAGTTCACTCAAGAAGTTCTTCCAAAAACTTAGAAAATGATTAGCAAACTGGAAAAAGGCAGAGACAGTCAGAAGATACTGATCCTGGCAAGAGGCAGGTTGGAGGTGGGGTGGGAGAGGAAGTCAGGGCTTGGTATCTAGCTTTTCTTACCACGTCTATGATTTACTGCACATAAATGGAGAGAAGCTGCCAGTTTTGCTCAGGGATGCCTCCCCAGTGCCTGACCCAGGACCTGGCACCAGCTTCATCAACATTTGTTCAATGGGCACGTGCCCGTTTTAGCTGGAGGAGAGGAGAGTGGGCCATACCATTCTCTGTGAGCTGTTTGCTTCCATTTCTTTTCCTTCTGCTTTTGCTGCTACGGATTCTGCTTCTCCTCCTCATCTTCTGGCTCTACCCACCTTCCCTCTCCCTTCTTCTCTTTCTTCCACATTTCTGTATTATTTTAATATTTTGGGGGTCAAAAGCTTGGGGGGATATTTTACCTCAAAGACATTTCAGATCAAGAGAGTGGGAAAAACAAGTCTGGTTTCCATGTCACGATAATGCTATTGTGCCTACCAGATTTTTTTTTTTTAAATGTCTTCTCTCAGTAAATCTGCTTTTTCGAATCTCTAAATTTAAAGACCACTTCTAAACACTTTGTTATTCACTTTTTCCCTAAGAGCCCAACTTCATACCCTGATTTGGTAGGCTTTGCAAAGGGCATTAATGATGTTCTGCTAGGGGAGCCTGGGTGGTTCAGTGGTTAAGCCTCTGCCTTCAGCACAGGTCATGATCTCAGGGTCCTGGGATGGAGCCCTGAGTTGGGCTCTCTGCTCAGCGGGGAGCCTGTTTCCCTTCCTCCCTCTCTGCCTGCCTCTCTGCCTGCCCATGATTTCTGTCTGTCAAGTAAGTTAATAAAATCTTTAAAAAAAAAAAAAAAGTAATGTCCTGCCGCTCCCTCTTTTGTACCCAGTAACAGTCATAATGAAGACAAGAAGACCTGGCGTCTATTGCTGAGCACTGTGCACTGAGTCATCTATATCGTTTCTCCTTTCCTTATAGATTATCTGTGCACTTTTCAGATGTCGTGGATCAGGAGAAAAGTCCCCGGAGGGATGTGGAGTCAGGAGGCAGAAGTGTGGTCCCAGCTCACAGTGGCCTGGTTGTGTAACTTAGGGCTCTTTCCTGAAGCTCTTCATGTCCAAATTCTTTCATCTTCACTATGGGAGGATGAACCAAAGTGACCTTCAAGGTCACTTTGAAGAATTTGGACCTTCATGGTCACTTCCCTTCTGAAATACTCTGATTCTGCCACTGTTCTCTGGTCTCTTTTTTGTCACAAAACGTGAATCATCTTTACACCTTCCTCTTACAATGTAACGTGCTAAACGATTTTACAGTTTCTTCTCCAATTTACTTAGCTTTCTTCTCCAATTTACAGCTTCCCAATTTACTTAGCACACCTTATGTTCACGATTAGACTTTTCTGTTTGGTCTTTCTGGTAATTATCATTTCCTCTGATTAGTCTCCAAGATTTTCAGCTTTCTGCTAACCACTGAGAAAAGTACCTAACGGTATTTGTATTGGTTTCCTACTGCTGCTGTAACAAATTATACCACAAATTTAGTGGCTTAAACCCACGCAAATTTATGATCTCCCAGCTATAGAGGTCAGAAGCTGGGATCAGATTCACTGGGCTTAAGTCAAGGTGTCAGCAGGGTTGGTATCTTCTAGAAGCTTTGGAGGAAAAGCCATTTCCTTGCTTATGAGCTCTTAGGGGTCACCTGTATGGCTTGGTTTGGAACCCCTGCGCCCATCTTCAAAGCATATCCCCCGTGTCTGCACATCCTCTGTGTGGTCACAGCTCCCTCAGCCTCCCTCTTACAGGACCCTCGAGACGACAGCTAGAGCCCGCCCAGATAATCCAGAATAATCTCCCCCCTATCAAAATCCCTAATTTAAACATAACTGTCGAGTCCCTTTTGCCATATCAAGTATCAATCACAGATTCTAGGATTAGGATGTGGACATCTGTACAGATCATGACTCAGCCTACAGAGAATGCTGTTCTCATCATTCTGGACAGGGTTTTTATTTTAAAAAGACTTACTCAGTTTATCTGATCATCAGCATAAAAAATAACTGCTTTAAACTGTTTTCTAAAGTATTGTTACTCATTCTGTTATTCATTCGCCAAAATCCTAACCCCCAAGGTGAAGGTATTAGGAGACTGGGTATTTGGGAGGTGACAAGGTCAAGAGGACAGAGCCCTCATTAATAGGATTAGTGTCTTTATAAAAGAAGCCCAAGAAAGTTCCTTGCCCCTTCTGCCGTGTGAGGACACAAAGGGAAGTCAACATGTTGCAACCCTAATCTTGGACTTCTAGCCTCCAGAACTGTGAGCAACAAATTTCTGCTCTTCATAAGCCAAGCTAGTTTATGATATTTTTGTTACTGTAGGTAGCACCGTTGGTTTTGGTTGTTTATCTTTACTTTCTCCCCTCCAGACATATTCTTTAGCCACATTCTGTCATTAAAATAACCCCCATATAGTCTTTAGTACCTATTAAATTCTAATGTTCTCATCTCTGGAGTCAAGGATACACACAGTCACAACCTGGCAAATAACAACATTGAGCTAATAACAAGTTAGGAGTAGAGCTATAAACCGAATGCACTGGTACCTGTTCTTATTTTTTTTTTTTAAGATTTTATTTATTCATTTGAGAAAGAGACAGAGAGAGCACAAGCAGGGGGAGCGGCAGGCAGAGGAGAAGCAGGCTCCCTGCTGAGCAGGCAGCCCAACGTGGGGGCTCGATCGTAGGACCTGGAGATTGTGACCTGAGCTGAAGGCAGATGCTTAACCATCTGAGCCACCCAGGCGCCCAAGTGGCGCCTGTTCTGAAAAGGAAAATGTGTGTCTCTTAACCAAACAGCCCGCTGGGAAAATCTGCTCTTCTGTAGGCACCCTCCCAGAAGAAAATTACGGACTTCCACAAAAACTACTCCGGGCACCCATCTCAAAATATCACATATTTTAAACAGAGGCTATTTGAATGTCCTGGAGTCTGGATTCTGATTTCCCTGGCAAAGTTTAAGAGATCTCCTTGCATGAAGCATGACATATTTATAAAAGAGTAGACAGGGAACACTATTCCGACCACGAGAGAAGGAAGTGACAACAAGGGACGTGCATCTCGAACTAAATCTTTTAAGCAAATGGCACCAGGAAAAACCAAAATGCTCTCTCTGATGGTATCTGCTCCCTAGATCAGAAAATTGGGCCCAAAGGAGCCCAACTGTTGTCGGTTTTGGACTCCAGCTGCAGAGAAGGAATGTTCTGTCTTTCTGACCCAATCCCTTGGGAGAAACCAGTCATCTCCTGTTGGGTGTAGGAATCCTAACACGTATATATACTTCAGCAGAGACAAATGTTCCAGTTGCTGAAATGGTCCCCCATAAAGATGAAAGTGCACTGTCATCAAAATGGAAACAAGTTTAGTAGACACCAAAACTGGGTTCCCATAACAACAGTACTTCCATCAGAGCTATCAGTGGATTGAGCCTTCTTAAGGTAGAAGAGTCCCCACCACTGACTGAGTTCAAAAAGAAGCCAGATCAGGGTTGTCTGGGTCACTCAATCTGTTAAGTGTCTGACTCTTGATTTTAGCTCAGGATCATGGGATTGAGCCCTTCATGGGGCTCTATGCTCAGCAAGGAGTTTGCCTCAGATTCTCTCTCCCTCCCCCTCCCAGTTACTCTCTCTCCCTCTCTCACTCAAATAAATAAATAAAATCTTTAAAAAACAAAAAAAGTAAGAGAAGCCACATCACTACCTCTTGGAGAGTGATTTAAGTGACAAATGGGATGGAGGAAACGATCACCTTTAAAATTCTCATAGGTTCTTGCAAGCTTGATGTTTAATTATTCTAAGGCTGACTCTAAAGGGGTCTGATAACTCATCTTTAGTATCAATCTGAAAGACTGGAGAGAGACCAGTGAATTCTGTGGTCAGCCAAAAAGCTCCAGATGCCTTTAAAGCAAAATGTTATAGGTCCAGAAAGAGAGTGCACTTTAACAATCCAGACAGTCAAGAACTTTCCCAAAGGAGAGGATTGGGTAGGACAAAGAAGACAGAGGCTAACAGAGAAAAGGTTCAGTTGCCACACCTGAATCTGCACCCCTAACATTGGCCCAAGTGAGCTCCTGGAAGAGAACATGTAGGCCCTCTCCTCCTCACGTGAATCCTCCCTAAAATGGATCAAGCATAAATGGGCTGAGCTATGTTAGTGGGAGCACTGGCATGAGGCAGGGTCAAAACCAAGGACCTTTCTGTGCTAGGCTGTTGAATATGGAGTGCAGGGTTAATGACTTCTGGGCCATGTGGCAAGGCCTCTTTAAGGTCTCCCCATTTGGAGTCTTCTCTTGGAGGACCGAGCCCTGAATTGTTCTTTCTTGGAGACTCATTCTGGACATGTCCCAGGAAACTCCCTGCTTCTGAGAGCTCAGGAAACTCTAGTAACATGTTCTACGCTGGAGAAGCCACATAGGAACTAGGTGGTCAAGAAGCAAGGAGGCAGGGGGGGCAGAAGTTTTGGTTTTTCTGGTTTTGTCACAAAGACTCCTCCAGATTCACGTCCAACTCTGTTTGCCAGTGCCGGAAAAATTAGGTTTGGGACTGAATGAAGTCTTGGGTTAATCGATCTGTCCTTTGCTCTTGGAGCCCAGGACAGTGCCTGAGCACTCAGTAAGTGTGAATGGACGTTTGCTAAATGAGTGAAGAAACCTATATGGAGCCACAATCTGTTAGAGATTTAGTGAAGGGGCTGTAGCCAAGGTAAGTGAATATGTTGTACAAAGGTTGTGACTCTAGCTTCAAACATACATGGCTGACATTTGACTTGTGGTGCCTTACTGGTTAGGGATTCCCATATTACTATGCAATGACGTTAAACCTTCCCCCAGATGGTCCCAAACAAGGACAATAAACACTAAGTAATCGGGGGAGGCCAAGTCATTTCTGTTCCTTTCAACATGATAGACTGGAAATGAGTCACTTCCATCGGTTACTGAGGCCACAAGTCCATGCTCCCGTGGGCTTGTCCCAGATGTGTATGGAGTCGCTTCTAATCAGGCTCAGGGACACCCAGCTCTGACTCTGTAGCAGTCCCACTGGTGTAAGGACAGGTGTCCCACCATCTGTTCTCAGAAAACTTGCCCTCAAAAACTGATGATGTATCATATACTGGCTAACTGAACAAACAATAATAATAAAACAGAAGCCTTGCCCTCTGAAGCCATTTTTTTGGATGTGCCATTGTTGACACTGACTGTATATTTCTCTTTAGCTTCCTAAAGATCACAAAACTACCACCATATATATGGAACGTAAAGTTATTCCTGTTGCATCCAATGCCAGGAACACCCTGGACCTTGCTGTCATTGTCACATGCAGGGGCTAGTGGCCGCCTCACAATGACAGCAGGTCTGTGAGGGAGCAAGGACCCAGGCGGCCTTCCTGCTGAAGCTACGGTGGGAATGGTGACTTTCCCAAAGGGATCTCGGCCAAGACCCAGCGCTGGAGCAGACCACATGCAACGGTCGCCATGGCTTAAAACAGCTTCCTGAAGGGACCAGCCAAGGGTCAGTTACGCTACATTATGATGACAAGATCCATTTAGAGCTGGTTGTTCTTCCATTTATTTTTCCCATGGGTGAGATGAGCCAATTTCTCATTAGCTCTTGGAATTTTTCTCTAATTGCAAGATAAAAAAACATACCCGGGGGCACATGGGTTGCTCAGTTGGTTGACTGCCCAACTCTGGATTTTGGCTCAAGTCATGATCTCAGGGTGGTAAGATGGAGCCCCGGGTGAGGCTCCATGCTCAGCCGGGAGTCTGCTTGAGATTCTCTCTCTCCCTCTCCCTCTATACCACTCTTGCCCCCACTCACGTAAGTCTACTCTCTCTCAAATAAATAAATAACATATTGTCTCTCAACTGGAAAAAAATAAATCCTATTTAAAAACATTGAAAATAAAACTGGCCCAGCTGATTATACGCACACATATATCTATACAGATAAACACAACACACACCTCAACCTAGAAATAGAGCAGTCCAGCCATCAAACCTCACCAAAGGCAAGACAGACTCCCAGGCCCCCCTAGCTTGAGGCAATGGAATAGTTCTCCTCATCCTCTCCTGCTGATGGAAACTGGGATGAAATCTGGAAGCAGGCACCAGATATCACTTGTCAGTGACAGCTGTGTGGACAGCTGGGGAGAGTCCTGGGTTATATCCTGGGGACTCTCTAGCTGGCTTTTTTTTGTTGTTGACCTTTCATATTAGCTGTGACAGACAAACTCTAGGAAAGAACATCTTGCAGCTAAAACTCAAGTCACTTACCACTCCCACACACTCTCCAATCAGCTACTCGGTCCTGCAGGCCACCCCACCCCCACCCCCGTCCCCCTGTGGCTCCAGGCTCTCAAACACACCTGTTCCTTGCCCTCGCCTCACGGGCAAGTGAGAATCTCCACTTCCTGTATCTACTGTCCTCTTTCGACCAGACTGTATGCTTGTTCCAAGGACTCTCACAAGAAAAGCACTCTAGAGAATTTTTCTCGAGTGAGAAGCAAGGATCTGTGTATTCCCCCTGTCCTGGAGCCCAACTGATCTGGCCACTGGCTGGACTGGAATCATAGTGGCTCCTTGTTGGTAAGAAACTTTGGTTTTGGAAAGTGCAATTCAGCAAGACTTTCATTCTGCATATTGAATTAATTTTAGGATTTTTGTGCAATACCATCTTTATCTGCGTTTTTCTCCAGTATTCACTGTTTAATTTGGGCACGATAGCCACCACACAATCATTAACATGCTACAATGGTCTGGAGTATGACCCAATTTTTTTTTTTTAATTAACATCAAATGTATTATTTGTTTCAGGGGTACAGGTCTGTGATTTAAATTCTTAAAATAGCAAAATTTGGGGTCTCACTGGTATACAAATATTCTATTTTTTTAAGAAGAGAGAGAGAGAGGAAAAAAAATTAAGCCACACATTTCCAATTCAACTTAACTAGGTGTAAGGATTTGTTTTTAAGCTACATGGGTAAGAAACTCTCCAGTCACCACTTCTAGTAACTTTTATAAGGACGTGCTTTTATACTGAGCATTGGAAAGGTTTGATGTATTTATTTTAATCTACCTCCAAGGTATTAAATAAACACGTGATTGCAGTGCAATAGATCAGGCGACTTCTCATTCAAGGGTGTGAAGAGTTGGTGCTCAGTGCAGGAAGTGACTGACACCGCCCGAGCAGGAGGCTGGGGAGGGGGGGGGGGGGGGGGGGGACCATCTAAGTGTGGTTAGGTCACACAGCCAAAGAGGAAAGCAAGGGATAGTAAGCATTAATTCAACTTTCCTCAACCCACAGCTTTAGTGAAGTTTAACAGATGCACTCTGTACCACTTGCTATGAATCTAGACAATGCAAGGCTTAGGTCATCCTCATTAGACATCGGTCAATCTATAAAAGCCACTTTTATTTTTCTATCTTTTTATTTTACTTTTTTCACCATGATAAACATCCTTTTAAAAAAAAAAGATTTTATTTATTTGACAGACAGAGATCACAAGTAGGCAGAGAGGCAGGCAGAGAGAGAAGAAAACAGGTGCCCCACTGGGCAGCGAGCCCGATGTGGGGCTCGATCCCAGGACCCTGGGATCATGACCTGAGCTGAAGGCAGAGGCTTTAACCCACTGAGCCACCCAGGCGCCCCAATAAATGTACTTTTTAATCCCCATCTCCCATTTCTTCTATCTCTCCCTCCATCTCGCCCCCCCCCCACCCCAGGAGCCATCAGTTTGTTCTCTATAGTTAAGAGTCTGTTTCTTGGTTTGTGTCTCTCTTTCTTTTCCTTTGCTCATTTGCTTTGTTTCTTAAATCCCACATATAAGGGAAACCATATGGTATTTGTCTTTCTCTGACTTGTGTCGCTCAGCGTTAATACCCTCTAGGTTCATCCATGTTCTTGCGAATGGCAAGACCTCATTCTTTTTTATGGCTGAGTAACATTCCATTGTGTATACAGACCACATCTTCCTCATCCATTCATTGACCAATGGGCTCTTGGGCTGCTCCCATCATTTGGCTCATGTAAATAATGCTGCTTTCCTCTAAAAGCTACTTTCCGATGAACTTTTTTATTTTTCATTAAAACGGAGCCACGTGACCATATGACAAGAGCAACTTGGACTGTGGTCTAGACAACTAATGCCCGAATGTTCTTAAATTCCAGAATAGAATATCCATAATCAGAAAAGAAGAAAGTTCCTAAAAGCCACCCAGGACACTCAGATATTCTCCACATTCCCCCAGGCATTCTTTCTGTCCCATTATATGCTGTGGCTTTTGAAAGAATCTCCCCACTGTCTAAATCTTCCATTTCTGTCCTCCCTCAATTTAGCCCATGAGAGGACCTTTTCTTTGTCAGAGAAAGATGCCATCCAGAGATGGCCTTGAACTTCTCACTTCTATAAATGCATTTGTCCCTCTGCCCACACCCCCCTCCTCCATCTGCTCGTGGCCCTGACTTCCTACTGGTCTTGCTCCTTTCCCTCTTCTTGGTTCCATTGGAGGCAATTACCCAATAGCTCATTTTCAAAATAACCTTTTGTTTTGAAACGGGTTTAGATTTTCAGGAAAGTTGCAGGAATAGCATGGAGAGTTCCTGAATACCCTTCACCCCCTCCTTCCCTGATGCTAACATCTTACATCGCAGGGGCATGCCTATCAAGATTAAGGTGCTGAAGACCTTGGACTGTTACTATGAATTAAACTCCAGACTTGACTTGGATTTCACTAGTCTCCCTTCATCTCCTTATTCTGTCCCCAGTAGCATTTTTAACTTATCCAAGTCCATATAATATTAAAAACAAGTAACAAAAGCTTCTGTCCCAAATCAGTTATGGCCCTATCTCCCTTCTCCCTCGCAGATTAACTGCTGTCCACACATCAGCCCACTGCCCGTGGCCTTTCCCAGGTTGTGGATGACCCGCGTGTTTCTAAATCCAAAGAACACTCCCCTTTACTTAGCTACATGACTTCTCTGCAGCCTGGACCACTTCCCCTGGGTTCCACACGATTTCCCTTTGCAGTTTGCAACCTCCCTTCCTGTTACAGGTTTCCCCTGCTATCCGGAAAGCAAAGCGTCCTATGAAACCTTTGGTAAACCGCAATGCGGTAAAGCAAAGAAGCAATCACTACTCGTTTATATGAAAAAAAAAAAATTGCATATTCCCAGACCCCCAAAATAACATCTCTGAGGCGTCTCTGATGCCTTAGGACACATTTTGTTAAGGGATGCACAACATACACCGAGATAAAGCACAGATGCTCACAGACACTGGTCAAAGCTGTGGCGGGTTCGTGCTGAGTGGAGTTCCTGGGGAAGGAGCATAGCAGTGCCCAGGGTGCACAGGGCCTCTCTGGATTTCTTTTAGATAGGGAAAATGGTTCTAATGCAATTTTTTTTTTGTGAAAACAAAGTGGCCCAATATGAACTTAGAAAAAGTGAGGGAGACCTGCATTTCCTTTTCTTCCTCCCTCCTTCCCTCCTCTCCTCATGTCTCCTGTCCCCACTACCACGGCCCCTCCCTCCCCTTCTCTTTTTTCTTATGAGGTTCCCCTTCTCCTGCCTTTCTCACTCAACTCATTTTAGCTTTGAGAACTTCCTTAATTCTCCAATTAATAAATAGATCAGGGGTGCCTGGGTGGCTCAGTTGTTAAGCATCTGCCTTCAGCTCAGGTCATGATCCCAGGATCCTGGGATCGAGTCCTGTTGGGCTCCCCGCTCAGCGGGAAGTCTGCTTCTCCCTCTCCCACTCCCCGTTTGTGCTCCTTCTCTCTCTGTCTCTCTCTCTCTCTACGTCAAATAAATAAATAAAACCTGAAAAAAAAAAAAAAAGATCAAATGACTTTAACTTACGTCCACACCCCCAATCTCCCTTGACCATCAGGGCAACAGAGCAGAGCTTCATATGCCCCACCTGCTTCCCAAGAAAGCCCAGCTCTGCCGCCTCATCTGCCTGCTCCCTTCCAGGGTCCAAGACCCCTTTCCCCCTAGCCTGAGACATTCTGCCACGCCCCATCCTGCACTGGGCTGGGGGTTTGGATTGTATCTAAGATATAGCAGCTGCCACACAGAACAAAGCAGGCAGCTCACCAATTATTTCCTCCTTGTTTGAATGAATTTAACCAAAAAGAAGACTCATCCTGGACCTATGCACACAGGGCTACACAGGTATTCACACTGTCCCCAAGCTCGGGCTGGGGTCGCCGAGGGGCACACGCGGGTACCTTGCCGTGGCATTTGATTATACCCTCAAAGCCGTGGGCTGCCTAAGAGGGGACATCAGGGTTCTGTACTATGATGGAAGAAAAAGGTGGACGTGTTTATGCTGGTGACTGGCCCGTCACACCCTCATGCAAGCTACATCTTGCCTTTAGAAAGTTTTCTTACATCTGGAAAGATCTTCCCTATCGAGAATGCTGGCCAAGACCCAGCCATCCTCCAGAACCTGACCCGAGCTTCTCCTCCCCAAGGCAGTCTTATTTAAGACCTCAGGCTGAATAAGAGTACTTATTTAGTCTGAGTCCCCTTATTCAGTCTGTGGGTCCCCCTGTCCTGTAACTTCGCTCTCCTTCTGGGTCAGCGTTGGGTCCCAGCCTTCCATCGGCACAGGGAGTGCGTCCGTGTTAACTGTTCTGTCACCAGCACTGACGGAATGTCTGAGGTTCCAGGGAGGTTCTAACGAATTTGGATTAAGCGAATGAAGGGCCATATGGGTGGGGACAGACCACCCAGCTCTGCCTTCCATGTGTGAGGACAACAGGTCCAAGGAACCGGAAGCAGTTCTCTCCGCCCCTGAACCCTGAAGATGTTTGTCTTTTGGCCTCACCGCCTCCCCAGTGCATAAAGGAGGAATTAGAAGAGGGACAGAAATAATGTCTTTTTTAGTCTATCTGGAGAATCTGCCTGATTTTTTACCTCTCTTGGGGTACAGGCATACCTTGCTTTACTTCACCGCACAGATACTGTGTTTTTTATAAATTGAAGGTCTGTGACAACCCTCCACAAGCAGGTCAATCAGAGACCTTTTCCCAATAGTCTTTGCTCATTTTGTGTCTCTGTGTCACATTTTGGTAATTCGCACCATATTTCAAACTTTTTCATTATTATTACATCGTTATGGTGATCTGGCCTCAATGTTTATGACTCACTGAAAGCTCAGAGGATGGTTAGCATTTTTTAGCAATAAGGTATTTTTTTTTAATCTTTTTAAAGATTTATTTATTTGAGAGAAAGAGAGAGGAAGAGCTGGGGAGGGGAGGGGTATAGAGGGACAGAATCTGTCAAGCCGACTCGCGGCTGAGCCGGGAGGCAGATCTGGGGCTCGATCCCGCTCCCATGACACCACCACCTGAGCCGACAGCAAGAGTAAAAATGCTCAACAGACTGAGCCACCCAGGTGCCCCTACAGTCTTTTTTAATTAAGTTATGTACACTGTTTCTTCAGACATAATGCTATTACACACTTAATAGACTACAGTATAGTGTAAACATAACTCTTACATGCACTGGGAGACAGAAAAAAATTCAATTCATTTTACTGCAGTGATCTAGAACCAAAGCCCCCAGTATCTCTGAGGTATGCCTATATATGCCAGCTGAAAGCACAGCACTATTCTGGAAGCCGGGATCTCCCGGCCAGCCTGCGTGAGCCTCTGAGAGCCCCGGACTCTCCAGCAGCCTCTGGATGTCTGGCCGCACTTCTCTCTCCACTCCAGCCCTAGTCTTCTAATTAAATACATCTCCCCACTCGCCCTGCATCCCATCTTTATCTAAGAACCTGCAGGCGTCCATGCAGGTTCACAAGGCAGGTTGTGGGGCCAGGGTAACAAAGGAACAGGGGAAAGCCTCCTTTTCTTTATGCAGGAACACAAAGGCACTGGGTACAAAAAGGCCAGCGCGAGGGAGCTCTGCTATCTTCCTCGCCAGTGTACATTCTCCACTTGCTAGGCTGTCTGTTCTCGGGACACGATTTAGTATGACAACTCCTTTATCTGCCCTGTAGTGAAGGAGGCTGACGCGGAGCCCTCGGGGGGGTTCATCTCAGTAAAAGGAAGGTCTCCATTAAGACTCCGGCTGGCTGTCACAAGTCATTGGGAATACACAAGTTGTCTTAGGAAAGAACGGTTACCAAGGGTGACCTTTGTTCCTAAGGATAAATGAATCAAAATCACGCTGCTTCCGTTTTTCTCCTGCCAACCATGCTGTGTTGGGTGCGTTACAGACTCAGGAGAGACACTGACGCTCCAAGGAAAACCCCAGTGACAGACTGGCCAAAGTGGGCCAAGACGGTGTCACCGTATTTACAAAGGACAACCAAGTGGCTCTAAGAGGGCTGGCATCCCCACTCTCTTCTTGCTGTCAGTGCTGAAATGTCTGCTCTCTGTTTCTGCCTCTCAAATTCTTTCCAGCAAAATGTGTATTATGTTCCTCCAATCACATCGAAGTCTTCTCTATTTTACTATGCACTGCCTTAAAGTTGACCTTAAAGACGCACAGTTCATCCTGGTGCTGCCAGACCTTCTTTAATGGGCTCATTTCCATCCAGATGCAGAAAGGTGGCCAACAGCTTCCAACCACTCAGCACTTGAGGCCTAATCCTATGGGAACCATCACCCCTGCTGTCGCTTTAGGTCACTGGGTGAACTTCCTCATGGTAAGGTACTGAACTTAAAGCTCTCCTAGAACTTTAGTCTTTCGTTAAGGGAACCCACAGCAGGGATGATGAGCGTGTCGATGGGCAGAAGCCTGGCAAAGGAGCAAAGGGCTGCCTCCCATGAGGATGGGAGCTGTGAGGTGGAAGGTTTGGTTCCCGTCCATCATCACCAGAAGCAGCCAGCAGGACCGGAACTCAGCTTCCAAATGCAAGGGGCCACGTGGTTACTGACCAAGAAGCCCTGTCCCAACCACCCACCAACTTCAAACTGCTGTTGGGCATGGACATCCGAGCTGGAGGCGCCAGCTGACCTTTCTGGGTAATCATTAACATTGTGCCTAAACATTCACCTTCACCGTGGAAGGCAGGACCAGACTTGCCAGACCACTGGCTGATGGCAGCCCAGTTTTACACACCCCTGTAATAACTAACATTCCATTCTCAAGCCTACTATGGATTTCTTGGTAAACTAGGGGGCAGATGAGAAAGAGAATGGTGTGACAGAGAAATGAAACTCCTAAACACACACACACACACACACACACACACACACACACACACACACCTGTGTTTCTTGCAGCTTCTGTTCTTATGTGAAGATAAAATGAAAAGGGTGAGTCGTGTGCCTTTCAATGGTAGAAGCTGTAAATCTGACAGTGATTAAAATGGTTCTCATTTGAAATACCCACTGGGCAGGAGTGGGGAACTGAAGTAGTCTGGGGTGTCTTCTTACCATTTAAAAGTGATAAAGGGCCCAGAGGCAGGCAAATAATAAGGTCAGCCCTGACAGTTACATAGCCATGGTAATACCTCTGAACCTGAAGTTAGATGACCTGACTCATGGTTTTTCACTTACTGGAGATAAGACTGCCGGCTGGTTGCTTCTTCAACTTCTAATACTTGTGTGGATGAAATCAAATATCTATGGACATTCTCGACACAGTACCCTGCACGTTGATGATACTCTCTAAGCGTGGATCTATCTACATTGTGTCAGGGCACTCAGAAATGGCCATCCAGATCCTCGCATTTCTAGGCTGCATATGACAAGAACTGTTCCATCCACCAAACCCCCACCCTGTTCCTTAGGCATGAATCTCCACTTGTCCTTATTGGATCTGCAGTTGAGCTCCCCTTTCTCTCCCCTACTCCAGAACCCCACTGAGGTAATTCTCTTGAATAGTCTTCGTGACCATCTCTAACATGCACATTTCTGACTCTGATCCTGAGTAGTACAGGTCAAAAGACCATCTGGGACTCCATGCTACTGGACCCATCAAGTTCAAGCATCTTGCTCGTAGGGGCTTTCTATCCTTTTCCCTCCCTTCGAGTCACGCCTTCGCTGACTTTCCTGTCTTCTTCTTTTTTTTTTTTTTACGATTTTATTTATTTGACAGAGAGAGAGATCACAAGTAGGCAGAGAGGCAGGCAGAGAGAGGGGGAAGCAGGCTCCCCGCTGAGCAGAGAGCTCCATGCAGGGCTCGAACCCAGGACCCTGAGATCATGACCTGAGCTGAAGGCAGAGGCTTTAACCCACTGAGCCACCCAGGTGCCCCTCACTTTCCTGTCTTTAAAAAAAAAAAAAATTGGACCTTTAAAAAATCTGAAGCAAATTTTTTTACTTTCACTTATTCCCTCTGAGCGCTCACTGGTTGCCCCACACTCTGTCATCCTCCCCTTGGACTTCCTCCACCTCGAGGATGAATCCAGGAGGCCCAGGGCCTGATTTGTCTCCTGGCCAGCCCCTTTCTGCTGCTGGGAGCCAGATATCACCGCCATGGGCCAGCCCTCAGCCCTGTGGCTGTTCACAGCAGTCATGTGGACGGACCAGCTTCCACATCGTGTCTGATGGAAACGAAGAGCCTCTGGCTGTTCTTCGATGCTTTGCCATTTGTCATGCCTCAGATTGCTTTACCCAGGATTTGATTTTCTTCCTTACAGAATTTAATTTTCTTTCATTTAACCTAGCTTTGTTCTTAGGGGAGATCATTTTGCTTTCCCTGGTGAAGCTTGTAATGTCCACTGTAGCCAAGAGTGCAGCTGGACCCAATGCTGACAGTCTGGTTAAGGTAATCTGGAAGTTTCCCTGGGAGTCCCCCTATTCTTTTCTTCACATCTAGAAGTTCCCACTTTCCCCTGCTTCTTCAGAAGGCAGTTTCCTCTGAGGTTCTGAAAGGGTTTGCCTAAGTTCTCCTCAGCTTTCCTTCCTTATATAACCTCCACCTTCTAACCCTTTTCTAACCCTTCTCCTCCCTTTAAGTATGCCTTTGCTCACTTTCTTGTCTTAAAAAAAATCTGACCTTTAAAAAAATCTTAAGCACATTTTTCACTTCCACTTATTTCCTCTGAGCACTACTCACTGGTTGCCCCACACTCTGTCACCGCACTGTCACCTTGGACTTCCTCCACCTCAAGGATGAATCCATGAAGTCCCATTCACCTTCATGGGTTGAGCACAAGGCACCATCTGACAAACCGTGGGTGGCCAACTTCCTAGAACAAGCTCTTTGGTGAAGCTACATCTGGGGAAGAGCTGGACGGGTGACAGTAACTCACAAGATGCCCTCCTTGTGTCTCACAGCCTGTGTCTCACAGGAAGAGGCAGGTATAGGGTTGAAATGAAGCAAGGACAGAGTATAAGGTCACTCAGGAGCTCTAGCTCCTTTAGGAGTAGGGGACACTGGAAAGGTTGGCAGTGAACAGAGTGGACCTCTCCCAGAGGAACTGGCCTATAAGCTCAGCTGAGAAGTCAAGACTGGGTTGAAGACCTAATGGTGCAGAAACCATGGTTCAAAAGAGGTCACCCCGAGAAGGTGTCTAGAGAAAGAAGAGAGTCAGTGAAGGAGCCGGGGTAAACAGTCAGAGGGGTGGGAAGGAAAAGGAGAGAATGAGGCCACCACCTTTGCGGGGGCGGGGGGGGATGGGTAGGGACACCAGTTCTGAAGGGAAGAGTATCAGCTTTTGTAATTGGAGGAAGTAGAGCCTGAGAAGATGAAACCTAAATTGTGGAAAAATGCTGAAACAAAACAGTATACCAAGAACTTCTTAAACCTGAATTCCTTGGCAGCGGACACTGCCATGCAGTATGGATCCTGGCCACCCCTCACCCTGGCCCTGCCACTGCTGCTTTCTCTGCTCCAGCTCTCAGCTAACCTCGTCCCTGCCTTCTGCCTTTGCTTCCGCCCTTCCCTCCTCCTGGGACCCTCTTTGCCCAGGTCTCCTGGAGGTCTTTGGCTCACGTTTCACATGCAAACTCCTCAGAGGCTCGCTCCCTGACTACCCAACCCAGCATCACTGCCAACCTCATGTCATTAACCACACGACACTCCCCACCCATAAAATGATCTTCGGACACGTGATGCTATGTTCCCCCTTCACCCTCAAATGTTAACTCCATGAGAAGAGAGTTCCACCTTGTTCATGGTTGTTTCCTCAGGGTCTAGAAGGGGGTGGAGGGCTCTAGCAGCCCTTGCTAATTACTGGTTGAAGAAAAGGAAGGAAGGAGGAAAGCTGTAAGGAGAAAAGAAGAAAAGAATAGAGACGCAGCCTATTTGCTGAAGAATTCAAGCAAAGCAGCAGCCCAATAAAAGGCCCTTAGGCCATTTGCTTAAATACACAAGGGAGAATGGTGTGCAGTTTTAATGTCAATTATTTATATATAGAAATCCATAAAGGGCTTTATGCTGCCTCAGATGGCTTCATATACGCTGATGTTCTCAGTACCTCGGTGTATAAATATTTGAGTCATTGAGGAAGGCAGTTTTCTTTCCTCATAAACATTCTCTCTGTAATAGAATTTATCCCATTACATTGCACATGTTCTCAAAAAAGGTATTCATAAAATGTAAGGGAACATTGTCATGGTGGCCCTGGTGTATACAATCATTAATAATAAAACAAAACGGAAACAGGGTGGGGGCACTTGACATGAGCCCTATACCAAGACTTCTCTCCTATCTTGATGTGTTGGGCTCCAGTACCAAGAACTACATGAGGTTTTTCTTGTCTTCTCCTACATCCTCTCTCACCTCTCTCATACATTCCAGTCTTATTACCTCTTAGCAATCATGAAACGAAAGGCATGCTGGGATTTAGTCCTGGAGAAGATGAATTTTCTTAAGGAGTCTACCCAGAACTATTTTCCTAGACACAATTCAATAAGAAATTGGAAAGTGGGGAGCTTATGAAATATTTTTGGTAGTAGGACTAGTGTGCACAAATCTAAAAGTTCACCTTAATTACAGTTTTACTCCAAACCCCAAAACTAAGATCATACATAACCATAAAAAAATCCCAAACGTCAACAAAAGTGATTTCTCTCTCCACTTTCTATTAATTGCTTAAGCATACTTCATTTTACATGTGGCTATTCTATGAAAATAGTGGGTAGTGAAGAGATTAGGAACATGAGAAATCTTGAGAAGAGGCTTGATTACACGTTTTGTGTTTGTGTGTGTGTGTTTGTGCACACTTGTTGGCACTCCCCTGCTGTGGTGATCTGTCCTGGGATTTTGGAAGAATGGCTCGTTATTTGCTTTTCAATATTTCAAAGTTGTTGGGGGGGGATGATAATGACACTGCTGCCTGATTAATGAGATAGTCACTAACTCCTCCCCTTTTCACCAGAGAATAGGCTCTTTCCAGCTGATGTCGACCCCCACCTCTCCACCTCTTATCTGCTCTCAGAAGTCTGTGGCAGAGCATCTTGTGGGGCCCCTTTCAGGAGCCCACACGGTGCAAATGGAAAGTCTCTCTGAGTTTGTGGAGTCCTGGGATCTCCCCAACCCCCTTAGCTCTCTGACCTTGGGGAAATGACTGAACCTTTCAAGAACCTGCTACCATTATCTGTAAAGTGGAAAGCACCCTTTGGGTCCCTGAAAGAGAGGTCAAGAAAGGTCAACTAATGACTGCACTCCTTCATCTCCAGGATCTTTGGCTGTGAAAGTAGAGCAGGTCATGCCACAAGACACTTAGAAAGCCAGTCTCTTACGTGGGGACAATGAGAGACAATCTCCAACTACTCATTCCATCCAGACCCTCTGGACCCACTTAGCAGGCAGCGTACCGGTTTCAGGAACCCGGGCACATTCTCTCCCACTCCAACTAGGAACCTTCCTGGCAATAACATAGTAGGTAGCCCCTTCCTGACCTCCGTTTCATACTGATACTTCAGGTACAACTACACACTTGGCAATATGGTGGCGACTCTGCAGAAAACCCAAGGTGATGGGAAGTCTGATCCCAAACACACACTCTGAGCTCTAGACTCGTCACTGCCTTGGATGGGAAAAATAAGAGCAATGGTTTGAAGGCTGGGGTCAAATGCCGGCCCATTTTTATTAGATGGCTGGCCATGGGTAAGTTACTTCACCTTTCTGGTTCTTTCTTCTTTCATCTGCAAAACAAGATAACTAAATTGTGGAGTCTCATAGAACTCTTTGAAAGATGAAATGGTACATAAGATAATGCAGGTGTGGGGATATTACTGATGCTCACTCGTGTTTCATTTTCTCATTTCCCTCTGGGTCACAGGATGGCACTTGCCCGCTTCCATGAGGTCAGACATAGCCACATGACTTGCTTTGGCCAATGAAATCCGAATAGAAAAGCCATGTTGCACTTCTAGGTGGAAGGATTCAAGAGCCAATGCATGAGTTTTCATGTTCTCTCTTTGCTTGCTGGGACGACTCCGGTAGGACACTGGCAGTGCGCAGGGATATGGGAGTGCTCCAGGTAAAGCAATCCTGACCAACTGCCTAGAGGGCCATCTCGCCCTACAGCTGACTTTGCAAGCATGAGGCCTAAGCCTTTGTTGTGTTAAACCAAGAATATTTTGGAGACTGATATATGTACAACAAAACTTTCCCTATCCTGACAAATACCCTTAAGAAAAATTTTGATAAATACAACACACTCAAAAGAAGCAAATTCAGTTATTGCAGGCAGCTATTAGGATGATGTGATGAACACTAACAGAAGACATGCATGATAGCATCACAGCATCATAACAGCGTAGTACCAGAGCATGGTAGCCTGATAACGTATCTGGACTACTGCTAAGGTAAGTCATTCTCATCATCTCATTGCCATCATATAAAGCACCCAGCATGTTTCTGATACTATTCCAGGTAATACATATGCAATATTTTATTTTTGTTGTTAAATACCTTATATACCAGCTGCATCATACCTTTTGTAAATATAATGACGGTTTATCATCAAACCAAAGACTCATACTGAAGACTTTCACTTTGTAGAACATTCCAGGTTACTGCTGGGTGGAGAAGAGCTGAAAAAAAGTATTTCAGAACATACAGAAACATTGTCCTTCAAGAGCTACACGGAAATGAACTTGTATATTCTAGCACAGGACTCTGAACTTTATTTGAGCAAAGTGGTCTGCCAACTTTGAATAATCTGAAGATACTTGACTGATTTTGTATGGAGTTATTTCTCCTTCATTTACTCTAAAGGAGGCACCTTTCAACATGTCCCCAGACCCCAGGACTAGAAGAATTTCTGAAAGTTTTTTCCCAATATCCACCAAATCACCCATGCCTGACAGAAACTAAGTTCACCATGTGTGAAAGTTTTAAAGAACACCAAAACTTAAAATGACTCCGTTTTATAAATTAACAAAAACAGCAACAAACTAAAGTGTTGGGAGAACGACCTTCCTCGTCTCCATTCCCTACCTCTGTCATTCGTGTAGGCTGACGACAAAAATCACTTTATGGTAAGAAACCGAGGGTCGTCATTTTCCTATGCCCATATATTCTTTCAAAGCCACATAGAAACTGGCTCACATTACTTTAAGATCCCTTCTGTCACTAACACCCCCGCCCCTGACCCTCAAGGCTTTCTCTCTGGCACGACTTCAGTCTTTTCCTCAGCTGTTCTAACATCCTCCTTCCACAACATTCTCCTCTCTACAGCTACTTGGGCCTCGGGATGAAGCTGAGCTCAGAGACTCATTCTCAGATCCGTGGGGCAGTTCCGCAGCTATCCCCAGGCCCCCCTCTGCTGAATGACTCTTTCCTCCTGTCTTAACTCTACAGCACCTCAACAGCTGGTCATGTGTTATCAGCTAAATTAAACTGTGCATGAGCTTTTTTGCAGTATCGTTGGAGTGCATGTAAGGTGCAGCCCTGTCGGGCATTTCCTGTGACCCCTTAAAGAATGCTACACACTGGTTCAGGAGTTCAGTGGGGCCTCCATGTCCTCTTCCTCATGCTCATGCATACATTCATCACAGACAGAGGGTACATCACAAAGAGGAAGCATCAGCTGACCCCAGCCCGGGATGGCAAGGTGCTCGGAGTTGTGTTTCCAGTAGCGGCGACGTGTTCACATCACCCCACCCTGACTTCTCACTCCATGAGATTAGAGGCTTACATCTGATACTTAGCTGCAGGTAAAAATACAACTCCCTCATGACCATGGGTCAGAGGGCTGTGGACCAGGACATAGAGAACTGAGGAAAGATAGGCGAGGCCCACAAGTTCTGTACTTCATACTAGACTCAGCACAGTCATCTGAAATTTAGCCTTATATATTAATCTGTATCTGTAACCCTATTAAATCATATTAATAGTAATATGAGATAAATATATTAGGATATCTTAAAATATATATATATATATATATATATATATATATATATATATATATTT
>NC_081562.1:126148972-126184989 GCF_022355385.1 Mustela nigripes
ACCTCCAACGTAAGTTAGTTCTGCAACGCTTACATAGAGTTTCTCATGTTTGTGTTCTGGGCACAGGCTTTGTTTCCTGCTTTGTATCAGTATCCCTTAACTTCTCAAGGACAATATCAAGGCTTTGTCAAACTGGAAACCAGTTATAGACCGTTATAACCATATTACCCTTATGGTTGACTCCATTAGCTTGATTCACACCTAAATACGCTAGCTCTTTAACATTTCCCTTCTTAGCTGATTATAGCACAAATAGAGAAACAAGGATCTGTAACAGATTCAACCCTAAGTCATACATTAAATTTTGGAGCTAGAGGTTTGACCTCCAACGTAAGTTAGTTCTGCAACGCTTACATAGAGTTTCTCATGTTTGTGTTCTGGGCACAGGCTTTGTTTCCTGCTTTGTATCAGTATCCCTTAACTTCTCAAGGACAATATCAAGGCTTTGTCAAACTGGAAACCAGTTGAAGACCGTCTTGTGGAATCTTTTTTATTTTTTGTTTATTTATTTATTTATTTGACAGAGAGATAGAGATCACAAGTAGGTGGAGAAACAGGCAGAGAGAGAGGAAGGGAAGCAGGCTCCCCAGCGAGCAGAGAGCCCTATGCAGGGCTCGATCCCAGGACCCTGGGATCACTACCTGAGCTGAAGGCAGAGGTTTTAACCCACTGAGCCACCCAGGTGCCCCCTGTGGAATCTTTTTTAAAGTTCTTTATATTAGTGAACAAGATAGCAAAATGGTTAAGACATCAGACTCCCTAGGTGCAAACCCTTCTGTGCAACGGTGAGAAAGTTACCTAAATTTTCTCAGCTAGGTATATATATAATTATCTTATAGGGTTGCAGCAAATATTAACTGAAGGAAAATAGTCCTATAGGGCACCTGGGTCGCTCAGTGCGTTGAGCCTCTGCCTTCGGCTCAGGTCATGATCTCAGGGTCCTGGGATCGAGTCCCACGTTGGGCTCTCTGTTCGGCGAGGAGCCTGCTTCCCCCTCTCTCTCTGCTGCCTCTCTGCCTGCTTATGATCTTTCTCTGTGTGTCAAATAAATAAATAAGATCTTAAAAAAAAAGAAAGAAAGAAAATAGTCCTATAAAGCTTTTATGTCTGACACAAAGCAAGCATTCAATAAATTTTAGTGCTTGTTATTGTGGTTTAAAAAACATATTAGAGCAAGATGGGTCAAAATCAATGGGACAAATATTTCTTCAAGTAAAATAATGGTTACCACTCATAATAGTTATCATAATACAAACATTATTTTCCTTAAGCTCCCCCCCCCAAGAAGTTTCATGATATGTGCATTATTGATTCACTTTGCAGAGGACTGGTTGATGGTTAAAGAAGCTTTGTGATGTACACTTAGCCACACCAACCAGACATGACATAGCTGGAATTTAAACCACATCTTTCTCAATAGCACGGAGGACATCAGGGGAAGGAAGGGAAAACTGAAAAGGGGAAGAGAAGTCAGAAGGGGAGACGAACCATGGGAGACTGTCGACTCTGGGAATCAATCTGAGGGTTTCAGAGGGGACGGGGAGGAAGGATGGGGTAGCCTGGTGATGGGTATTAAGAAGGGCACGTGCTGCGGTGAACACGGAGTGTTATACGCAAATAATGAATCGTGGAACACTACATCAAAAACAAATGATGTACTGTATGGTGACTAACGTAACACAATAAACCACATCTTTTTCTAACCAAAGCCTGTGCACTTACTCCTCCCTACCTCCTAGACACAGGGTCCTTTGTCAAGCACTTGTAGGCACTCGGATGAATACTATGCCGCTCCTGCCTTCAAGGAGCTTCCACTTCCGGCGGCGACAGACCTTCTAATTTTATAAGACAGACTGACATATTAGAAGACTAACGTGCTGAAACTATGCAAAATGTACTTTGGGAAAGAAAGTTCTTAGGTAAACAGTTTCTTGTAAACTGACATGAGTATCCAGTGATCACCTGTAGCAATATCAAAAGTTCTGTGATATATGTGATAATTCTTCACTGTTTGGCACTGGGCCACACAGCACATCTCTGGTTCCTGACCAGTAAATGCATGAAAGCCCTCACAAATAGCCAGCACCTTCCCTGGAAGCAGTGTTGTCCTCGTCGAGAACTACTGCATGTTTGGATTGTGAAATCAACATTGTTGGTGCCAACCAGGAAGAGAAGAAGGAAAGAAGGGAAGGGATAGGAGGGGACAGGGAAGAAAGAGAGAGAGAGAAAGGGAGAAAAAAGGCTAGAATAAATTAAAGTAAAAATATCGAAGTATATTACTTATATTTATACTTAGTAAATGCATTACTTTATAAAATTTTGTTTTATTTTGTGTGTTATTTTTCTATGTGTTTTACATACATTTGCACACAACACACTTACACATTCAAATATAATAAAAAAAGCTGCACTCTGGTACCCTGAGCTTTCTCACGGCTTGGTTAGCAGACCATGCGATTCCTTTCACTGAAAGATTTTGAACAGCATCAGAGGAACAGAAGTAGAGGGGAGGGCGTGGAGGAAGGGTGAAATGGGTCAAAAGGTACAGACTTCCAGTTTTAAAATAAATAAGTCATAAGAATATAATGTACAACATGGTGACTATAGTTAATAATACTGTATTGCATGTCTGAAAGTTGCTAAGGGAGGAAATCTTAAAAGGTCTCATCACAAGAAAAAAATGTTTGTATCTGTATGTGGTGATGAATATTAGCTAGATCTATTGTGCTGATCATTTCACAGTATATATAAATATTGAATTATTACGCTATATACCCAAAGCTAATATAATTTTAGATATCAATTATATCTCAATAAGAAAAAAGAAGTCATCCAACAGGGGATCTAGGGGCAGTGCTCATATTATGTATTTAGAATGCTCCAGAACAAAGCTGCCAAAGCTGTGGTCAGTTATGGAGTTACAGAGTTAGTTATAGAGTTATGGAGTTATACAGTTATGGAGTTATACTTATTCTTTTTCTCCCTTGACTTGTATCTCTTCTCCATTTGTCCAAAAATAAATCTGAAGATTCAAATTAGACATACAAAAAGATACCCCAACTTCATCAGCAATCAGGGAAATGCAATATAAAGCCACACTGAAGTTATTTGCCACTCCTCAAATTGGCAGATATTAAAGTTTTTGACAATATCAAGGACTGACAATGATATAGAGCCATAAGAATTCTCACATAAAATTGTAAATCAGGAGAAACATTTCGGGACATGAATCTGGCATTATCTAGTAAATGCAGCATGCATATACCCCATCACTCAGCACTTCCCCAGGTTTATACTTTAGAGAAACTCTTGCACGAGCACATACAACATGAACAAGATACCATGAGCAACTGGCTCTAGGGGAGTTGGTTATAAAGTAAATTTTAAGAACTCTGGAAGCAACTCAAAGTCCAGAAAAAAGAAAATAGAAAAACAAGTCATGGAATGGTTCCATAATGGAACAGCATACAGCAGTGAAAATAACTCAAGAAGAACTAATTTTATCAACATGGTTTAGCAAGGATATAAGGTTGAGCGGATCAAAAGAAAGTTGCATTCAACTTAAAAAGAAAAATTCTCACACAGGCTACAATGTGGATGAGTCTCAATGATATCATGCTAAGTGAAATAAGCCAGTCACAAAAGAACAAATACTATATGATTTCACTTATATGTAAGCAATCTAAAGTAGTCTAATTCATAAATGGTTTCTAATTCATCAATGGTTTCTAGGAGCTGGAAGGAGGAGGAAGTGGGGAGTTGTTCAATGTGTATGAAAAAGTTTTGAAGATTGGTTGCACAATAATATGAACAGAACGATTTTTTAAAAGATTTTTAATTTATTTATTTGACAGACAGAGATCACAAGTAGGCAGAGAGGCAGGCAGAGAGAGAGGAAGAGAAGCAGGCTCCCTACTAAGCAGAGAGCCCAATGTGGGGCTCGATCCCAGGACCCTGGGATCATGACCTGAGCCGAAGGCAGAGGCTTAACCCACTGAGCCACCCAGGTGCCCCAATATGCACAGAATTTACTTAAGAATGCTGATCTGTTCACTTGCAAATGGTTAAGATGTTAAATTTTACATTATATGTATTTCACCACAATTAAACTTTTTGTAAGTTTTAGAAGAATGAAAAGGGTATTGATTTTTATGAATCTTAAACACCTGAAAAGTTACCATATAAATTCTTAGAGATACAGACATTCGTGGTAAACGATAATAGAAGGTAAAGAGCGCATGGGGTCTTCAATGATGATTGCTGTGTTCCGACCCCTGAACTGGGTGTTGGATACAGTTTTACGGTTGTACATGTATCATACATAGATCTTATAAATATATAAACTTTTTCAAGCCAAAATGCTGTGGTCTGAATGTCAGAACTGAGATCGGTATGATGGAGTATATGAAACCAAGTTCCAGGTTAGAAAGTCATTCTGTTTGCAATAAAGCACCCAATCTCCTGGTTAGAGTCAGAATTTATGTGCAGCCTGTTCAATAAAATATGAGTAGCCACTGTTTTCTTATACTCGCTTAGCAACAGCTAAGCACTGGTACTGAAGAAAACCCAGCCATATCACAGATGCTCTGGCAGTTTCTCTCTAAACTATTACTATTAGCCTAACCCAAAATAGAATTCTATTTGTAAAAGAAGAGGAATTGAGGATCTGAAGGAGAACTTTAAAAAAAAAAAGCAATTTAAAGATTGTTTACTATTCAATAAAATATAATGTCATGTCAGATTTTTCTTAGGAAATTAGATTTTTGTAATACTGTACAGAAATTCGAAGAGTTGATATATTTAGAAAAGAATAACCCTTCGGTTGCACATAGAACAGTGATTTGTCCTCCCATCAAATAAAACTAAAAATCGTTGCCCTACTATTCATCTGAGTTTTGTGAAGGTTGAAGATAATGGCAGGGCTCTATGCTACCAGTTAGCATTCATTCCTCTTGGTTCCAGGGGCCTGAATGGAAACCCCTTCAATATAGAAACTGTTGGATAACAGTTGGGTGCGATCCACCCATGCACCCTGGCTCTATAGCTGGTCAAATCCTCAAGGATTCACAACTTCCACCTCAGCCCCGGCCGCCATGAAAGTCTCATCGCTGAAGCCTAGTCCACTGTTCCTCCTACAGAGGGGAGCACTAACAGATCCTGTGGATGGTTCAGAGGGCAGCCAAGAGTAGAAAGATAGGGCAGCAGATACACAAGCAGAAAATCAAATCAAGAAGTAACACTGAGAAAGTTATCGGCATGTCAGACAACTTTGGGCCACTGCCGCAAATAAAGAAGCAGAATGATTTTATTTTCATTTACAGGTAAAATGAGAATGAAGGAAGTTGATGGAGACCCCCGGATCACATGCCTGACCAGATGAGATGACAAGGTCATTTTAAACCTATGGTATCTGTTAATAAAAAGTGGAATTATTTACATCAGCTCTTTATTTCTAGCAAGAGGTCTTAAAATCAATCCTAAAAATTTTAACTACATGAACATCTAGGAAGGTTCATATACTTAGCTTCCAAAAATTCAGCACTTATTTCCTAAAAATTATTAAGGAATTGTAGGAATGTCTTTAAAATATTATACTGACCACATCTGTTTCTATCAAAATGGAGAGAGGCGGACGCCTGGGTGGCTCAGACTGTTAAGCATCTTCCTTCAGCTCAGGTCATGATACCAGGGTCCTGGGATCAAGTCCCACATCAGGCTCCCTGCTCAGCAGACAGTCTGCTTTTCCCTCTCCATCTGCCTCTCCCCCTGCTTGTGCTCTCTAAGTGAATAAATAAAATATCTTGAAAACAAAACAAAACAAAACAAAATGGAGAGAGGCCAGTCAATAAATTAAAGCAGCAAAATTCTTAGGTGTCCACTTTGAATTGAGTTTCTAATCTCTATACCTTATAAATCACCACCCACCCTTAGTTAGAGCTTCAATGTACAAAGTCTCTTCTCATATGATTCAATTTCACAAAAACAAAACAAAACAAAAACCCAGGTCTCAGGCAACCTCAAAAATTTGAAAATACTAACTGATAATGGAAAACATCTTGGGTCTAAAGATGTTTTCGCAGGGAATCCAAGTGTTGTCCAGGTTCAGCGGCTCAAGACTTCCCCCAATCTTTAGGATGCTACTCCCCAAGTAATCCACGGCAGCAGTAAAACAGGAGTTTATTTTAAAACTATTCTTTCCGGGGCACCTGGGTAGCTCAGTGGGTTGAGCCTCTGCCTTCGGCTCGGGTCATGATCTCAAGAGTCCTGGGATCAAGCCCCGCTTTGGGCTCTCTGCTCAGCAGGGAGCCTGCTTCCCCCCTCCCCCTGCCTGCCTCTCTGCCTACTTGTGATTGCTCTGTCAAATAAATGGATAAAATATTAAAAATAATAATAACAAATAATAAAATTATTATTCCCAAGTCCTCATCATCCAAAATTACCCAACTGTATGATAGGCCAAAGATATCAAGAGGCCAAAATGAAATCAGGTATGACTTACAAAGAATAAACAGCACTGTGGAGGTCACCAGCAGGACTACTACTCACTGCCTGAAGCTAAGACAGTATAGTCAGGTAATGACTTGCTTGGGGGGAGATGAGGGTAGGGGAAGGGGAAGGAAGAGGATAGAGGTATAAAGCAAGAACTACTGTATGTGGGGTATGAGTGCTGATGAAAGTGTGACAAATTCATTCAGAAGTATTTTTTCACTTGTTGAAATAAAATCTCAAGTTGCATCTAACGAACACTGCACGGTACAGATGATGATGACACCATGAACAAAAACAAAAAATGAGGGGGTCTGGGTGGCTCAGTGGGTTAAAGACTCTTCCTTCAGCTCAGGTCATGATCCCAGAGTCCTGGGATTGAGTCCCACATTGGGCTCTCTGCTCAGCGGGGAGCCTGCTTCCTCCTCTTTCTCTCTCTCTCTCTCTCTCTGCCTGCCTTTCTGCCTGCTTGTGAGCTCTGGCAAATAAATAAATAAATAAAAGCTTATTAAAAAAAAAACAAGAAAAAACAAAAAATGAATTGAAAGGTGGACACAAAGGATCCTGTGAATTGAATAAAGAAATATAGAGACATTTGCCTTTGATGATCATTCTACTTTTCAAAAAGACTTCAATGTCATGCTATGTTTTCTATACCATACATCAGTCAGGAGGAATAGGAACTCTATTTCTTTTACCACAAGGTCATGGTTTGTTGGTGATGGCATTATTTAATTTTAAGTTGTAGGTTTCTTTTCTTTTTCCCAGTTGTATCAAAATTCTTAACTGAGGATCTTTTCTTTTACTTATAACACTGAACAAATGAATAAAATTAAAAACTAAGCCATCATTATTAAAAGACATTTAACACAATAAATGAGGTACACTGTGCAAATTATCCATGAGATTTCTCCTCCCTGGAGGAAATGAAAACTGATGCTTAATGCATGTCATTAATAACTCTTAATTCAAAGGCTGATTTCTGTTACTGAGAGGCTAACATCCATCAGCAGACTCCTAGTCCCGAGGCCAGCAGACACTGAACATATTATGAAAGATGACTCACTTGGCTATACCAGATGTACCACAAAACTCAACAAGGCTTCTGAAGCATGCCATGGGGGACTAGAAATAGCCTTCCAGCTTACTGTAATGATAATTTTATTTCCATTAGTTAGAAGAAACCAGACTAAAGGAAAATCTCATAAAAGGTACTGTTTACTTAAATGTTACCCATTTTCTCATAAAAGAAACCTCTATATATTACTACTTGACAAGAAATATTTAAAAGGTAATTTTCAAGTCAAACAGACATTAAAGCATTTAATGACTGTATTTTTCTTTATATTTTGATTAATGATTTGTATAAATGAATGGATGGCATTTGCTTTCCAAACATCAATTTATGTATATCAAATTACAGATATATACATACACATACATGGTTTTTCATTTTTTAAATCAAGCAAATAAGAATTCAGAGGGAAATAAAATTTTAAATTAAGAAGTGTAAAAACAAATAGTTCTGAGAATAGAAAAACAGTAGAGAAGTATTACGTAAGAGAAAAATAACACCTGGAGGTAAGGGGAAAACAGATAAAAGGAACATATGGAAGAATTTAGAGACTTCAACTTCTAACCCAAACAGGACCAGTTCTTTTTCCACAAACAACTAGACAAAATACACAACACAAGAATATCTAGGCAATGGACAATAGGAAGCACAAGAATGCAACACTTCAAAGAAGAGAAACCCATGAAATGAGCCCTGTAATTACCCTGGGACTCTGCCTGAGAACAATTTCCTGACTGATATGAGGGGCTGGAGCCCAAGCAAAGCATAGCAGTTCTGCTGATCTGAGAAGGCAAAGATTAGAGTTTGAGGTTGTTGAAAGTGTTGAAAGTTGAAAGTCTGGGTTCTGGAGGGCAGAGAACTGCCAGGTTGTGGGAGAAATAGACTCAGAATTCCAAATATTGGTTTCCCATAAGTCCTTTGTTCAGGTTTGGGCTGTGCATGCACAAAGCAATACTCACGGCTTACCAGATGGCTGCTGCTACCAAGCTGAAAGCCAAACACATGTAGTAGAATCAAGCGGTGTTGGGAAATTTTGGTATTTTGACTCAACCAGGTAATAAAGACCTTGGTGACATCCTGACATACAATACTGATGCTGCTGAAACACTAGAAAGTATCAGAACTTTAAATAAAGCTTCCACTATGCCTGCCTTTACAGACTAAAACTACAACTCATCCAGATCAAAAGGGGAGACAGAGCTTGGAGATTTGTAGATCTGAAGAGCTTAGGAAACACTCCAAGCTTTCGAAAGATCCAATCTGACAAAGTGTAAGAGAGCTGAATACAAGTCCAACATGATTATTCAGAAATTAAACTTTGTACAAGACCAAAAATCTATAAATTTTAGAGAAAGAAAACAAAATCCAGTTTCTACAGCATATCATTTACGATTTCCAGTATCAGTCAGAATTTACTGAAGAAAGAAGAAAATAGTTCCCACTGTAAAGAGAAAAAATAACCAATACAAACAGACCCACAGACCACCTATATTTGAAATTAGCAGACAGAGACTTTATCACCACTTTAAAAAATACATTCAAGAAAATAAAGATGATTATAATAAGTCAACTGAGGAGGAATATCAGAAGAGAAATGGAAATTATATGTCAAGTACAGTTATAGAATGGAACAGTACAATTACCAAAATGAAAAATTCACCAGATGAAACATTCACAGCATTGGAGATGGAGAATAAATGGGCTAGTGAACTTGAAGAGAGACCAGTAGAAATGATCCAAATGGAGGAACAGAGCATGAAAAGATTTAAGTAAAAAAATGAAAAGAGTTTCAAGAACCTATGGAACAATATAGTCTAATATATGTCATTGGACTCACAGAAGAAGAGAATGATAACAAGCCAAATAAATATCTAATAGTTAATTACTGAATTTTGTAGCTTTGAATCATACAAGAGTATGTGCATTACTTTGTGATTCCAAGTATATATACAAGATAAACACACAAAAAACAATTGTATTTCTGAACAAAACAAAGGGGTCAAAACCCTTTTGACTTCATCTGAGGTGGACAAATACTTCTTAGATAGGAAAAAATAAAATGCTAGCCATAAAAGAAAACTTGATATAGTGGACCTCATTAAAATTAAATGCTTCTGCTCCTCGAATGATATTTTTAAGAAAATTAAAATGCAAACTATAATCCAGGAGGGAATATTACCAAAATGCATCTTCCAGATAATTTGTATCTAGAATATATAAAGAACTTTCACAAATATGTAATATGAAGGCAACCTGATAAATGGAGAAAAGATGAGAAGAGACACTGCATGAAAGAAGGTTTGTAAATGGATAATAACTAAGAAAGGCACCCATCATCATTAGTCACCAGGAAATGAAAGATGAAACCACAATGAGATACCAATATGTATTCATTAAAAAGTCTATAATCAAAAAAAAAAAAAAAAACCAGTAATACCAAGTGTTGACAAGGATGCAGAGCAACTCAAGTCTCATACATTAGAAATAAGGGTGTAAAATAGTACGATAACTTTGGAAACCATTCGGTAATTTCTCTTAAGTTTTATGTGCACTTACTGTATGACCAAGAGTATCACCCAGGGGAAGAAAAAACATGTCAAAACCATACCTTGGACTAAAGATTCGGAGTGGCTTTAATCATAATAGCTCCAAACTGTCAACTACTCAAATGTCCAGAAAAGGTGAACTGTTGCATTTTCATAAGAGAGAATACAGCAGTCCCCCTCCTAATCTGCAGGAAATACATTGCCAGATCCCCCAGTGGATACGTGAAGCTATGGATAGTACAAACCTTATATATACTATGTTTTTCCTATACCTACATACCTATTATAAAGTTTAATTTATAAATTACATAAAATAAAGTATATCAACAATATCTAACAATAAAATAGTTATAATGATATACTATAATAAAAGTTAGGTGAATGTGGTCTCTCTCTCTCAAAATATATTACTTAACAGTACTCACCTTTCTTGGGATAATATGAAATAGAATGCCCATGTGATGAGATGAAGTGAATGACACAGGCATCACAATGTAGCATAAGGTTACTACTGACCTTCTGACAGTAATTCAGACAGGATCATCTGCTTCCAGACCGTGGTTAACTGTGAGTAACTGACACCCCAGACAGAAGACTACAGATTAGCAGGCACAACTATACTACTGCCTTTGTCTCTTCAAGCTGCAGTAACAGAATTATTGCAAGTGGCTTGAAAGCCACAGAAATTTATTTCTTACTGTTCTGGATGCTGGAAAGCCCAAGGTCACAGCACTGGGCAAATTCTGTGTTTGGTGAGAAACTTGTTTCCTGGCTTGCAGACAGCGCTGTCTTTTCATTGCAACCCCACACTGAGGAAGGGGGTGACAAGTGCTTAGGGCCTCTTTTGTAAGGGCACTAATCCCACTCATGAGGATTCCATCCTCATGACCTTATCACCTTCCAAAGGCCCCTACCTCTTAACAGCATCGCATTGGGGTTTGGGTTTCAACCTGTTCAGTTTGGGGGATGGGAATCTATAGCAACTAATCTGCAATAAAAAGGAACCAACTAAACTAGTAATACAGACCACAAAATTGATGGGCCTCAAAGGAGTGATACTGACTAAAAGAAGCCCCACACAGTTGAGTATGTACATGATTGTGTGACCCCAAGTATAGGACGCTCTAAAACAGAGAAAACTAATCCACAGGGCTAGAAGTCAGATCAGTAATCGCTGGGGGTGGGGAGAGGCAGCTGGATGACTGCAACTCTGCAAGAAAGAACTTTCTGGGTGACAGAAACATTCCATATCTTGATTTGGGTGTTGGCTACATGGGCCTATAGAATTGGCAAAATCCATTAATTTACACATTTAAAAACAGTCTCCTTCTCATCTGCCTCTGCATATTACCTGGCTTTCTATACTCAAATTGCTAAGAACAAGCCTAGCTGAAAATTAAATGTGAAACAACATCCTTAATACTATCCCTAAATTTCAAAAATCCATACAGGTGATACATATATATATATATATATATATATATATATATATATATTTTTTTTTTTTTAAAGAGAGGGAGCGAGTGCGAGAGAGCAAGCAGGTGTATAAATACCACACCTGGATCTTCATGGAAGCTAGAAAAGGTAGATTTTTTTTTTTTAACAGAAACCAAGAAATGTGATATAAAAATGATAAGCAAAAATGAGTGCTCTTACATTCTGATTATAATCAATATAAGGAAGTTTCAGGACTGCCTTGTATTCGCAGATACAATTTTGGTTTTTTTGGGTAACTGTAGATATTGACCCCTCAGGACAGAGATGCGAAAGCCTTATATTCTTGAAACACAGATTCTAATTTATCCTAATGGTTGCCTATAGCGGTGCTTCTTTCTTTCTTTATTTTTTTGAAACTCTGTTGTAAGAACATCAGTAATGGAAAAATTCAAAGGGAATGTGAATTAGAGACTAAAAACAAACACCACCCCCCAGCAGTTACACAATGTATTTTCTGAATTGACATTCTGTCTTAAATAGAAACACTTACATAATGCTTTATACTTTTAAGAAATATTCTGACATACTTTGTTGGATGTGATCATCAATGGGTAAGATACCATTATCCTTCTATCTGTTACAACTGGGGAAATTGAGGTCCGGTGAGATTTAATGATGTTCCCAACCTAAGGAATTTAGAAACTGGCAATACCAAACCTAAAATCTAGGACTCATGAGCCTGAATCTGTTTCTCCATCAAATTTAGCCAGAAATATCTTAATGGCAAAGACTAAGTGAAGAGGGTCCTCAAATCCCTTCCACGTAAAAGATGAGGCATTGGAACATGTTCTCTACTGGTCCAAGAGTTGAATCCAAAATTCAAGGTGATTAACATTCCAGCTATACTTTCCTTTCTCTTAGCAACTAGTCCCTTAATAACTACTAATTTGTTAACAAATCACCTTTTTAGGGGAAAAAATACTTCTAAACTCTAATAGAGATACAAACTACCCCATCTCAGAGAAGTGAAACTAGTAACAGAAGACTTCTGTTCAGATACTGAACACATAGAGCACGAATCTGAACCTGAACTTGGAGTCTCCCCTCATCATTCGGCTGACCTTGATCTGAGTCAGTTTCTTGGCTTCTCCAGTGGAGAACGTCAGTCTCAGGGAATGCACACAACTTCTCCCTGCTGCACCCTAGTGGGCATGTTAAAAATGAAATAAATAGATCAAAGCCTGGGAGATTCCTTGGTCTGACCTCCTAATCTAACCCTACTAGACCAATAGGGCTTCTCCTATAATCACTTCCCCCAAGAACGCCTAACACAGAGCCTTTGTCTTTCAGATAGGTCTTTCGATAAATAGCCATGACTGACTGGTCAACGCAGGCACCCGTGTAAACTGGTGACACGGTTTTGAATGAAATAGAAGACTCCTGATTTTCAAAGAAAAGCGTTTTAGAGAAATACCATTTTCTGATTCAAGTACAAAGACATCTATGTTGACATCCACTCAATTAGCAATAAAAATTATAAAAGTGATACTTGGTGCTCCCGGCTGCTGGAAATCAGGGAAACTCACTACAGTGTCACTAAAGGGTCAGCTTTTCTTCTCTTTTTCTGACTCTATGTTAAATCAAGGCAGACGATAAACATGAGGCAACATCACAATAATGATTTATCTACTAACAGCTGTAGACACCACAGCCACCCTTGGCACAAAAGGCTTCACCAGTGCTACCATATCCAGAATGGAATCAGAAACACAAGTCATTACATTTCAAAGAGCAGGCAATGCTTCACATTTGTTACGTGACCATAGGAAACAGCTATTTTGTCTGAGCCCCTCTGGTTACACAAATAATCCACTACACATGGGTACAACAATTGCTAGTATTTCAATAATTCGAAAGACAGCTCAATTCAGAGCTAATTGTGCAAATGGGTTATATAAACACCCAGCTTCCAAGGGGGATACAGCGGAGAGATATTTGGAGAGAGAAGCCGGGATGAGAAATTTATTTCCTCCTTTCTCTCATTACTCCATTTTCAATTGTACTCAGTCACTAACTGTCTGCCATGCCCGGTACAGCTGTGTGCGTCTGTGTTCTACTCAGTGCAACAAATATTTATCAAGTACTTCCTAAGAGCCAAACACAGGGACTACATGCTGAAGATACAAAGATGAAAAAGGCACTTTTCCAGAACTTTCGGAGGTCAAGTCTATAAAGGAGTTGGTGAGAGAAGCATCTGTCATTCTGATTTGCTCCCTATATTGCTTCTGCCTCACCTCCTCCTCGGTAAGGTCCCTCATCTTCAAGCCTACTTTCCATCCTTGTCCTCTTCTAGAAATTTCAGCTTAGGTCCTTAAAACAGTATACTGTGAAGACCACCCAGTCTCTCTGACTGGAGGAAGCAGAAATGCTTCCTTCCACAAAATAGCAGTTTGAGCAACCAGGAGAGAAGAGCGTGGCATGATAAGATAGAGAGAGGGAAAGGTGGTAGGGGTAACCCACCCCATAGAGGTCTGTTCTAAGTTAAGCTTCTAGACAATGAGTTGAAGACGGAGTGCAGAGTTAATGAGTAACCGTGGAGACCGGGCATTATAGCATCCTCGGGAAACCAGCAGGTGCCCGACCCTTTACTATTCCAAAGAACAGGATATAAAATAATATGAGTTACTGGGAACAAACCTGAACCCTGCAGTGAAGGGCAAATCTGCTGGAACAATTCCTCTAACTCTACCATGTATCAGTGTCTGAGACAGGATAATTAAAGAGGCAACCGGAAATGCAAGAGATTATGTATTACAGTGGCTGAATTTTATTTTTCTCTAGGTAACAGTCTTGACACTGGTGAGAAAGAAGCCTCCTTACCTTGGTTTTGCTTCTGAGACAACAGAACTGGCAATGCATTATCAGGCTAACCAAGTGAATGAAAGTTATGGCATGCCCACTTGCTGCTTTGAGAAGAGACAAGTAGGCAGTCACTAGACTGACAGCACTTTCCCCTTTCCTGTTGTCAATGTGTTTCCAATGGTCAGACATCTCTGATCACCCACAGAGACACGTTGAGGCTTCAGAATAATCCAAAATGGGTAAGGAAAGTCCACCAATGTTTTCTTTTGTATCCAGCAACCAATACTCCAGGACAGTATTGTTTTTTTTACTTTAATTTTTTAAGTTAGAGGCAAAAACATCTCACCTGCCTCCTACCTTTTATTCTGCACAATTTAAAATGTAAAAGTTAGAATCTGAAATATTAACTAGTCTCATGCCCTTCCTCTAGGTGATTTGCCTGAGGTCAAGAATGAGTTAGGACAATGACTGGACAGTGACAATAGAATTGGAAGAGTAAAGGGTCTGGCACCTGCTGATTTCCCCAGGATGCTAACAATCCCAGGTCTCCACGGTTACTCATTAACCCTAGTGCTCCATCTTCAACTCATTGCCTGGAAGTTTAACTTAGAACAGACCGTGCCTCTCAATCTGGCTCAGTTCAAGATACTGTGATTTTAATAGAGTATAGTATTATTTGATTGGCTCTTGAAGTGACCATAGTAATTCAAGGAGTACATCTGTCCCTGCTTTGATGATCTGATCTGGGTTTTTTTTTTTTTTTTTAAAGGAACATAAGCTGAAGCTGCTATTACTCTAATGCAAAACACTATAGGTAAAAACATCATATGGCTTATCAGAGAAATCCATTCTGAAAGAGGAAGCTCTCCCGCCAAGACTATTACTGTGTCTCATCATGTCTGCCCAAACTTTTAAAAAATTATTTTCTAATTAATTTATTAATTGTGGCATTCATCACAGTTTCTTCTTCTTCAGCCCACTGTCATGAAGAATCACACAGATGTTTTCTAATCTATACAATGCCTCACAAAGAAGAATTTACAAACACGCTTAAGCCCAAAATGAAGTAGGAGGTGTTCCAGTACTTGGTACTTGGCTTAAGAAATATTTCCGGGAGCAGTTCTCCAAAAGACCATTTGCTGCTCCAGACTGATCTTAGGTGAAGACAAAAGAATGGTCAATAAGTCTAGACTTGAGAATCTGGAGAATAATAGTGACGACTTTCAACTTCATCTCGAACATAATGCCACTGGTATGGATGGACTGAGAGAGTTGAGTGTGGAAGACGACGGAGGGCACGAAACTCCCAAATTGAGAGACAAAAGCAAACACTGAGTCATCTCAAACAAACACTGAGTCATTTCATCCTAACCAGGAATCCAGTAAACCTCAACATTGTGTGTGTGTGGGGGCGGGGGGTCGTACGTGTTTTTATTGTTTTAAAATGTATTCAAAGTTTACATTGATGGTGGTGAAAGTTATAACACTTTTGAGACCATAAAGAGGCATTTAATTTTTCAGAACTGGAAACCATATTTTGTCCTCTAGAAAGAGGTAAAGAGCTCATGTTCGTTCCCCTCACACTTGTCAGGTGATTATACCTTGGTGGGTGGATCCGAGGAAGGGTTCAGCAGCAGACAAGAGAACATATGCCAGGACCAGTCAAAATGAAATTGGTGGAAAGTGACCGGGCCACAAGGCTGTGTCACACGAGGGTAGTTGTACATGGGTCCACCATGCCGGGTCCTCAAGCTAGAAGAAGTTGGCACTCTTCACCCCATCAGGGAAGCAGGGCATGGAGCAAGACACCCAAGCCATCCTGCCCCCTACACAATGGAGTGAAAGGTCATTGGGTTGTCTGACAGCTAAATCCCCATTCACACAAAGAAATTCTGAAGTGTAATGGACAAACTCTTCCCAAAGTCAAGCATTTTATAGCTCTGGCATCAGTCTTATATAACGCAATTTCATCAATTACATTGTTGAAAAGTGTTTCTTAACCATAGTAAATCCCTTTTCAGCAATTTAGCAAAATTAAAGTGATTTACAAAATAGACGGAGAGATACATTATGTTGTTTGTCATCATTTCCCCAAACCACTGGGGTTACAAAGAAGCATAAATATTTAAAAAGTGCTCAGGATAGTTTAATTCTGTCTTTGGCAATTTATTACTTTACAAGAGACAGATTACGGAGATGTATTCTAGCAATCACTAATTGTTTTTAGATTATACACTAATATATTCATTTCATAATTGTAAGTGAAAGAATGCATACTAATGTGCATAGCTGTGGTCCTTTTGCATAACTTAACTAATTTTAATAGTTGAAAACTTAATTAAGTAGATTCAAAGTGAAATCAGCCTCAGCGATGAGTGTGCTTACCTTTCATCAAAATAGACAGTGGTTTTGTGGCATAAATGGACTACTAAACCCATGTCTTCAGCAATTTCCTGACCCTATCCAGACCCCCAATCCATTAATCCTACTTCCTTTTCATGATGCTTCTTCTCCATGGCATCCTCACTTAACTTCAACTGGCCTAATTTGGAGGGTTTGTCATTTTAATTGCACCACTGCAAATCACTCAACTCTGAGGATCACTCTCACTTCTTTTTATTCCCCTGGCAAAGAGTGCACCCTACTTGAGTCCAGGGTTCCAGGTCATTCTGCATCAGGCAAGCCCTGAATATTGCTGCAAAACACACAACAACTGCCACGTTGCTGGTCTTACCCCAATCCGTGATCCTTGAACTGCCCATCATGTCACTTCCCTTGTCCATTGACTTATTTTCCCTATGGGTAGTTCATGGTTTGTGCTCTCTCCCTAAGCATCTTATCCTTCCTTTCCATTCCCTCTCTCATCTGAAGAACTTGCTTCCTATTTTTCTGAGAAAATGGAAGCCCTTAGAAGACAACGTCATTCACACCTGTCACCGGAAGCGTCCACCTATCTGCAAATGGTCCATGAACTCAGGCCCTACCTGTTACTGTGGAACAACCAGCCATGCTTCCGTCCAGAGTGAACCACCCACAATACACACTTCCCCCTCTTCGCTACCCAATGGGATTGTTCCACTAATTATTCCTTCCTTCTCCTAAATCATCATCTCCCTTCTCTACTGGATCATTTCTGAGAGCATACAAATGTCCTATTTGTATGTGCTATTATTTTCCCCATCTTAATACAATAAAACTTTTACTCCCATGTCTCCCTCCAGCTAACACCCCCACTTCTCTGCTCCCTTTTATAGATAAACTTGCCAAAAGGGAGTCTATAAGGACTCACTTCCATTTCTCTCCTCTATTCTTTCTTGAATCCATTCCAATCAAGCTACCGCCCCCTTGAGCCACTGATACAGATCTTGGTAAAGCTATAGTGGACTCGTATTGCTAAATCTGCTGGCCAGGTCTCAGCCTTCACTAATTTAAGCACTGTCCACGGCACTTGATAAAGTTGGTCACTCCCTCCAACTCTATACCCTGTTCATTCAGCTTTCAGAACTCCTCACTCTCCCAATTCTTCTCCTGCCTCACAGCAGCTCCTTCTCTGTGCTGGTTCCTCTTCATCTCCTTGGCCTCTAAATGTTGGCATGCCCTGGATTCTGTCCTCACCTTCTCTAACCACACTTATTCCCTAACCCGCTCTGCACACAGTGATCTTCTGAGAGGTTTCACAATGTCTGGGACCCATCACAGACCAATCAGAGAAGAATTTCTAAGGGTAGAGGTGGGCACCAACTGAAAATCACTGCCTTAGATGATCTCATCCAGCTTCGTAACCTTGAATGCCATCTAAGAACTGATACCTTAGAATATATGTCTTCATAGAACTTATCCCAGAACTCCACACTTGAATATCCATTGACCACATGACTTCTGTACATGGATGTGTCATTAAAGCGTATCAAACTTCGCAGAGCTAAAGCAGAATGCCTAATCCTACCCTCTCCAAACTTGCTTTTGTGGTCTTCTCCATGCCAGTAAAGGACAACTCCATCTGACAATTGGCCCAGTCAACATTCCTGGAGTCATCCCTGATTATTTTTCTCTCATACCCTACATGCAATCTGAAAGGAAATTCTGTCATTTCCACCTCTAAGATAGTTGGAGAACCTGTCACTTCCCATCACCTCTCTTCCTGCCACCCTGCTTTCCCCCAGACATGCACATGGCTTACTCCCTACTTCCTTCAGTCCATTGTCCAAACATCATCTACTCAGGGGAGACAGTCCCTGAACACACTGTTTTAAAAGACACCTTCTCCCACACTGCATGCCCTACTTCCACTCTCTGCTTTATTTTCTTCAATTTCACTTATCACAATGTGACATACCACATCTTTTATTTATTTATTAATTCTGTCACTCCCTTCAAATACAGACTCAAGAGGGCCCAGCATCTGAAATAGAACTGAGAACATGAATATAAATATTTGCTGAATGAATGATTGAATCTTTTATATCCTAGCAAACAAACCCCACTGGTGGAAATAAACTTCTATAACTAAACCAAGAGAAAAGCAGTGTGATCATTTTAAGCAAGAAGGAAGCACTAACCCAGACTGTGGTTGGAACACCACTTTCTGATTCCATCCAGTAGTTTGGAGATCCCGAAAAAGCATTCTGTCACATAATGACGCCTCCTCCAAAAAAACGTCATATGTGAAGAGTGTGTTATTTCAATATAAATCATGTCTGAGTTGTTTCTTGCTGTGATCTGACTCAACGTCTCACGCTGCTCAGAGCCAAGCTGTCTCATAAGTCAGTCTTCCATGTTTCAGAGCCTTCCTGCCAGGAAAAATCGGAGGCCGTCTGTGGTTCTTCACTGTGACAATACACATCTGTGTTACGGTAATTCCCCTGCAATTGCAGTAGATGCGGCTGAACTGTGTGCCCTGGGCAGTCTGGTTCTCCTGGTGCCTCTGCGGGCGCTTGACAAGAAACAGAGGAAAACCTGTGCCTTTATATGGCTGCAAATCAAGATTTCTTTGTCTCCTCGAACCCCTCCACCAGGAACACTGGCATCCCAATATAAATCTTTTATATACCCATGTTTATTTGGTATGTAACAAAACAGATGACTGCCAAGTCAGAAGAGAGATTTTTAAAGCCTATTTTATGTTCCCGTGTCAATTTATATCTAATGTTAAAGCCTTTGATAGCGAACATTTATTCAGAAGTTATTAAAGAGAATTAGCTTCCTAATTTTTAAAGACAACTGTACATATCTAACAGGGAAAAAGATACACAGCTCATGGAAACCCATCCATGTACTCACAGGGGCACTGTAATTACTTTGGGCAAAACTATATTAACTTCTCAAGACACCCAGGCATGCGCCTGTTAATACAAACATGTCAATTACGGACTGTCTCCCTCACCCAGGACTCGATATTTCTAGCTACGGAAAGAGTTTTGTTCGTGAATGGAAAGTGTTAGACTGAAGGTCAAGGGGAACTGTCCTAGAAATGTTAAAAATGATAAATAGAATTTCACATATCAGGACATATAAAAAACAAATTCTGTCCCGCAGATAGAGAAGCCTATGTGAAATTAAAGTGAGAAATCAATCACCAGTACCACGGCTGGGACTTATTAAGCTCCTTGGTCGAATGCTGGCTCTGGAGAAGACAGCCACTGGGCTCTCTACCTCCCGAGTGACCCCATCTCACAGAAGTCTTAGAAACTTCAGTGCCAATTAAAGAGGAAAATTAGACAATCCATCTGTTAGCCAAAGAAAGCGCAGCTCATGACATGTAAGAACCTGACTGATGAAAGGGACCCTGGAGAGGATCCTGTCACCAGCTCCCATGCCACAGTTCTTAAAATGGAGAACTTTTACAAGTTAAAAAGAAGTCTGCAGATCAAATCACTCAGTGGCAGAGTAAGTCTAATTTCCAGATGAAGGGATGCAAAAGCTGGTGCCTCTATTGTTCAATGCGCCTCTCACCTGAAACCTAACTCTTCGTAACTCACCCCTTACTGTTGTCATCAAATATAGCTGTAGAATTTCATGGTGGTCTCAGCCCTGAGCACATACTGCTTTAAATCCAACCATTTCTTTTTTATGGGAAGGAAGGTAAAAGTTTCAGTCAAGAAAAAAAAAAAAGCACTGAATTATAGATTCCAGTTCAACGGCTGCAAGACGGCTTTCCAATGCAGTGGAATTTATGAAAGGGGAGGCCATGCGACATGGGACATGGCCAGAATTGTAACAGATGTGTGCACACCTCATGTTTGTGGAGCTTCGTTCCAACCACGGTGACCCCAAAGGATATTTGTAAAACATACTCCATGACCACCACAGTGCCTTACAAAACCAGAGGTGTGTTTTCATGGGGGAAAACTCGAATTTAAACAGTGATTAAAATCGAGATGAAACACTCTTTTTCTTGGTTATTCTGGAACTCCGCCAGCCAAGCCTTTGAAGGATCATATTCTGAACCTAAATAGCAATGGCTCCTTTATAGTATCTTTCAAAGTTATGACATCTCTTCTGCTGTTGGCTCCTTTCCTCCTATCAGACTCCTGGCCCGTTACTTCTATAAGGGAGGATCTGAGGACATTTTCCCTTTCCCTTTTGGTTGTTTATCTGTAGTAGTGAGCAGTGGAGACACCAAAGATAAAATTAGGGTGCTTTAGTGAAGACCAGTAGTTCTTGGTTCTAGCTGCAGGTTTGAGTAACTGGAGAATTTCTGAAAATATGATGTTGGACTCCATCCCCAGATTTAATCGGTCTGGAGTGGGGGCCCTGTATCAGATATTTTCCAAATGATGGTGTATATATAACTACAGCACTGTCCTAGATAAAGTAGAGCTGGAAGGGACATCAGAAGTTTAAGGACCACCCTTTGTTACAATAAAGTCAGAGGATACTAACTGAGTATGTCAAGATCTCATGGGTGCCTGGGTGGTTTGGTCTGTTAAGTGTCTGACTCTTGATTTCAGCTCAGGTCATGGTTTCAGAGCCATGAGATCGACTGACACCTCGTCAGGCTCTCCGTTTGGCATAGAACCCACTTAAAATCTGTTTCTCCGTCTCCTCTGCCCCCACCCCTTACACACACAAACACACACTCTCTCTAAAAAAAAAAAAAAAAAACCAACCAAGATCTCAAAACTACTGGCAGATCCAGAACTCTGGTCACATGATCTCATGAAATGATTAAACACTGAAGAGACCTTCCTTGACAGCTAGGAGAGGACATTTAGAATATACATAAAGGAAAGTTATTATAACTTTACTCAAAATACAAAACATGGCAATCAAGAGGCAAACATCATACACCATTCAAGGATATATTATTAGGTAAATCTGTTATGGCTCACCACAGACTTGTAGGAGAAGCTGGCTGTTTAACATACCATAGCAAACTATGAGTGGTGAAAATCAAGGTAAAAACCAAATGATCTGGTTAATATCAAACAGAATACAGGTTTGGATGAATTACAAAAATGACTCCATAAATTCTGCATGTTTTCTCACCATGTAAGTAAAGGTCATATTGGATATGTTCTTACCATGTACAGTGTAGTGCTTGGTATACACTAAGTGCTCAATTAATGATAGGCGCTGGCTCACTTCACTGCTACCACTATGTAAAATCCAACCAAATTGGATGGAATCCAATTGGGTATGGAATCGGGTTTTCTTGCCTTACAGTGGCATTAGACTGAAAATTTGTAATTTCCACTGACCTAAGGCAAAGACTATTTCAACTTTCAATTCAACTTTGAGCAATGAGAGAGAGAGAGAGAGAGAGAGAGAGAGAGAGAGAGAAAGATCGGTTGGAGGACCGAAAGAGGATAACAATGGGGCTCTCCCTTTTCTTCCCTCCACCCTTCTAGGGTGAACTTGCAAAGGAAGAGATTAGTAAATGGAGAAGAGGTGTTGACATCTTGGATTGGTCCTGGCATGCTCAAACATTGCTTAAGCCCATTCACCTTATGAAAATGCATTGCCCATCTTAAAATTGGGAGTATAATATCTAACTCGTAAGATAGGATGCACCACATTCAATGATATATCCTAGTTCATCATCTAGAATCTTCACACAACTCTTCCACACAAATCCATTTTTCAGATAAATTATATTCCTTTGAGTCATCTTTCAGAAAAATATTATTTTTATTGAATTATGTATAAAGAACATTAATCAAGACCCTGTTTTTCTTAGTCTATGCTAAACCTAATTTGATTTTATACTTGAGAAGAGTATGACTAGCAATTATTTAATTTAAAATATGTGGTGGTTGGAAAGGATATTAAGATACGGAAAGTTATTTCTTTTTCCTTGTATTTAATGGGCCCAGATTATTGTCCTCATACTGTGTTGTTCTGAGCCTGATTTCTGGTACCAGAATATCCTGCTTTTAATTTGGTTCTTTCTTTCTTTTACATGATTTCTAACCCGTAAGAGGCTCTGTATTTCTGGTTGGATGAAATGCATGAGCTTCGTAACAGACTTCTGTCACTTACTGGTACTTTACGTCAGACTGCTCAGCTGCTTTTTCTGGGTTTGCTTCGTTCTCCAAATGCTGGAAATCTGATCTTGAATCCTGAACGTCGTCAACAAACTCCAGGAAGGACAACTGAAAATACACCTCCATTTCTATTCTAAAAATTAACTGAGAGTAAATGTGTAAAGAGCCTCCACTGAGTACAGCCTTTAGAAATTAAACTTTAGGGGTATCTGGATGGCTCAGTCATTAAGGGTCTGCCTTAGGCTCAGGTCATGGTCCCAGGGTCCTGAGATCGAGCCCCGTGGTGTTCTCTTCTCCCTTCCCGCTCCCCCTGCCTGTGTTTCCTCTCTCTCTCTCTCTCTCTCTCTATATATATATATATATATATATATATGTCAAATAAATAAATAAAATCTTAAAAAAAGAAAAAGAACTTAAACTTTCACTTTAGTTGGCTGGCTTTTTTCTACAATGCTGTATTTTCACAAACCTTGCATTGAGAACCCTGGAAACAAGGTTGGTGGGCACATAATGGTGCTTAGGCTACTGATCAAGGCAAAGCGGCTTTGCAAATAGAAAAGCCAGGAAAAAAAAGTAATTAACTCGCTAATCGTTTCCCTTAATGTGAGCACTAGCTAGTGGAGGTATCTCAGCAGTGGTAAAGGAAGCTGTCTGCAGATGTAGCAAGTCTGCCACAAAACAGTTCTGGGGGGATTGTCCCCGCCAGGCTGATGATACATACCATCGACCCCTGCAGCTTTTGCTCTCCAGAAGCTGAGAGCAAAGTTCTCCTAGAAGTTGAGAGTGAGGCTTGGTAATGGTGTTTAAACGCCTTCCACTTTCTATCTTCTTCTCCTAAGTACTTCTCGTAGACAATCTACTGGTCCTTTCCAAGTTCATTCTGGGATGCTCTTCTCCGGTCATCTGCTCCTGGGAAGTCCTTGTCTTCTGGAAGGTACAGATGGCTCACTTTCTTATGTGTCTCTTGCATTTCCTAGGTCGAAGTACCACGATTCTTTTTTTTTTTTTTTTAAGATTTTATTTATTTATTTGACAGAGAGAGATCACAAGTAGGCATAGAGGCAGGCAGAGAGAGAGATAGGAAGAAGGAGGCTCCTCGCTAAGCAGAGAGCCCAATGCGGGACTTGATCCCAGGACCCTGAGATCATGACCCGAGCCGAAGGCAGTGGCCTAACCCACTGAGCCACCCAGGCGCCCCAAAGTACCACGATTCTAATTCATCTCCTTGACTGCCTGTCAGGATTTCCAGCCGTGTGACCCTACTCACATCATTTAATTTTACTGACCCCTGGCTTCTTCAAACAGAACAATGGGATGATCATAAGAGCGACTTCACGGCATAGGGATGGGAAAGGAGCTGCAGAAACCCCATGAACTTGCAGTGCAGATGATGTGGTAGAGAAGAGTGGTGAAGAGTCTTGATTTTGGAGCCAGACTGTCTGAATGCATCTCTTGGCCAACTGCTACCTGTTGGGTGAGTTACATAATTTCTCTGAGCCTCGGCATTCTTGTCTACAAAATGCAGCTATTAAAGCCAACCTCAAGGAGTTATGCAAATTAACAAATGAATGTATGGGAAAACTCAACCCCTCTGTCTGGCACAGAAGCAGCAATAAATAAGCTTTGGCCCAACTCAGGCTGAGTCCTCACTACCCTGGTTCTTAGTTCCTCTCCTTGGTGGTGGTGTGTCCCTTTCCTGGTGTTTCTCTAAGTAGGTGTGTTTCGTGGGAGCAGGTAGACTGGGATGGAGAAGGATGGGGTAGGAAGGAGACTCATCACAGCTCAATGCCTATCACGTAACTTTATGATGATGCCTCGCGGCAAAGAAAATCTAGAATGTGAAAATATGGAGTATGAGACTGAAAGTACTGGAATGCCAGGAAGTCCGTGTCTGTGACCCAGCAGCCAGCAGCGGGAACATTCCAGAGATCCATTTGCCTCTAGATACATTCGCACCTCTGGACCCAGATAACATCTTCTCCCTCAGCTGCCCGACTCCAGATGTGTGAAAGTCCTCATCTATTACTGTGTAGAGGATAGTAAGTTAACTGGAATGAATAAAGGGGGAAATCCAGCCCAGGAGTTCACACATAGGATGGACCACATTTAAGAGACACTGTCTTCTTCCTACCGTGCCTGGATGTCAACAAATAGGGAGAAAACACGCATGAGAAATATCTGTATGGAAGCAAGGTAGATGACCAGAGACTTTCTGGGTGTGGTATCCATGAAAACATTTTATGTAAGTAATGAATGGTCATTTGGAAGTTTCTGGAGGCAGAGACACTTGTCTTAGCAGTAGGGCAGCCGCAACTCACCCTGTTCTCTCTCTCAAGAAGCCACTTCAGAAACCACGTTGGTGAGCATGACATCACAGGGCTAACTAAACCTACCTCGGCTACCACCATAAATTGTCTGCAGACGTCAGGACTTTATTTCTAGTAGCAATAAATCACTTACCTCAGAATCAATGGAGACACCTCAACGTGGTTTAAAGCTCCCACACAGTCGGATGCTTCCCTTTTGTAGTCAATAAAAGTGATGCTCGGAAAGCATAAATTAGATGCTCGAGGTCACGCAGCTAGCGAGTCGCGAAGCCGCCACACCCGCTCGAAACCAAGCCTGATGATTTGAGTCCAATGTTCTTTTCACATGACACACATCACATCTTCCTCAGCACACACCCAGTGTGTTATTCAAGTGAATAACCATTTAGCAGTGCTGGATGGGACTCACTTTTCCTCCAAGACATATACTTCCTTCCCACTAGGAAGAATCATCCCCTCTCCAGCTACCCCCTGAACCACGTCTTTACAGGGCTCTACTACTACTTTTTTTTTTTTTTAAGATTTTATTTATTTATTTGACAGAGAGAGATCACAAGTAGGCAGAGAGGCAGGCAGAGAGGGGGAAGCAGGCTCCCTGCTGAGCAGAGATCCCGATGCGGGACTCGATCCCAGGACCCTGAGATCATGACCTGAGCCGAAAGCAGTGGCTTAACCCACTGAGCCACCCAGGCGCCCCTACTTTTTTTTTTTTTAAAGATTTTATTTATTTATTTGACAAAGAGAGAGAGATCACAATTAGGCAGAGAGGCAGGCAGAGGGAAAGGGGGAAGCAGGCTCCCTGCGGAGCAGAGAACCCGATGCGGGGCTCGATCCCAGGAGCCTGAGACCATGACCTGAGCTGAAGGAAGAGGCTTTAACCCACTGAGCCACCCAGGCGCCCCCTACTATTTCAAAATACATGCTACTCAGGCTCAAACGTCCATTTCACGTTCATACATTGAGCTGCATATATATGTACCGGATACTGAAAATACATTTACAAAACACTGGGGCCGAATGTCGCTTAGACAAAATTTGTGGTTTTTTTACAGAATTATTTATTATAACTGAGAATCTTTAATTCCAATGACATGATGGCCTGCAGCGATGTTTAATATTCATTCACTTTTATTCAGGCAGAAAACTGACATCAGAATAGGTCTATTTTTATAAGAGGCAATCTAGCTTTTCCAAAGGAAAGATGCTTTTTAAAATGTTATTCAAAAATATGCACTCAAAGTGTAGCCCCCAACATGTGATACCAAGTGCTAACTTTCTTATTAGCTCCTACATCCCATAAAGCGCCTTGGCAAACCCCCGGACCGTGCAGCAGGCCTGGCTGCTGGGAGACTTGGCTAATAACGAGGACAGACCGCTCAGGCCCTGCCATGTGTCCTAGACAGAGGTCACGAGAGAAATGAAGGATATTCCCCTGGAGTGAATTGACAGGCAGTTATTTGCTCAACATCGAGGCTGCAGATGTTGGAAAATGTCAACCTACAAAAGGAACAAGGAGGAGCCACTGCAGCCAGACTCCGGCTGACTGCCAGGAGAGCCATGGTTTGGTGACAGATGGGCATTTTTTTTTTTTAATATCCATAAAAAAAGAATACAGACAAGGACAGAGATTTAGGCAAATTCTTGCCCATTCTTCCCAGAGGCCCAGGCACAATGTAGGCGGTATGCTGGGAGCCACGGTGGGCTTGGGTCAGGGCAGTGTTGGCCTAGGCTTTGCTCAGACTATTTGCTGGTCTGTCTTGGAATCCTTCATGCCAAGACTGGCTTTAGCTGGGCAGCTGTCTATCTGGGCTGCTTTTTCTGTGACAAAGAAAACCAGGTGGCCCGGAGTTATTTTACGGGGTGAGGGAGGGTAAAAAGAACACAAAAGCAAACAGGGCCGGACCCAAGGGAAATGAGGGAACACAAGGAAGTGCGTGCCAAGATGGCACCAAGGACAGGAGCTCTGGAAGGCCAGGCTCGCTCCCATTGCCTCTGTAGTGGCACGATGGCTCAGGACCTATAGCAGGCAAGTTCTGGAAACAGTGCGGCCAGGCCAGGAGGCTCAGGTCAACCAGGAAGGTGAGGAAGAGCAGCATCTGATAACCTCTCAAGGCACCTTCCCTTCTAAGCCTGGGTAGAGTGCACCAGAGGCTGGGTTCCCCCTCCCACTGGAGGAAGACATGCCTGGGGAAAAAGTGCCGCTGTGCAGAGGAAATCAGGAGCCTCCCCCGCACCCCACAACCCTGCCCTTGACATCCCATGACATCTTGGGGATTTCTTACTCTTTGGAATACTAAAGAGTGGATACACTACCAGGAAACATTAGGTCTTTTTCTAGCAAAGAGAGAAAGTTGTGAAAATATAAAATTTTATTTCACTAAATTTCACCTATTTTTATTTTAGTGATTTTAAGTCAATTAAATAGAATCTTCCAGATCCAATGGGGGAGTCCTCCTTGAGCCTTCATCAACCTGAAGTAACTATTATGATATTGGTTCAGCAAATAAAAAAAAAAACCTTTTATTGCGATGGGAAGATTTAATATCACGAAGACAGGATGGTTTCTCCCTGAAATAACATGTAATGCAATTATAAGTCAAATCCTAGAGGGTTGTGTGTTTGGTTTAGTAGAATAGGAGTTATTTTATTTATTTTTGGAACTGGGAAAAGTAATTTGATGTTTGCATGGAGGAATAAACCGCCAATAGTATTATGAAATTAAAACAGGAATAAAGTGTAGTGTGTTTGAGGCTGAAGAAATTGTTCATTTGCCTTACCAGCTATAAAACTTATTTTAAAGTTTCTTTGATCAAACCAATATAGAAGCAACAGATAAATCAATAGAGAGTCCAGAAAAAGTCCCAAGAGAGTATCCTTGGGAAATGGACATGGGACAAAAATGGTATTTTAACTGAGAGGAGAAAGAATGATTACTTAATCCTGTCTCCTCTAAGTTAAAATGTAATTAATTTTTTTCTTCTGGAGAACTTCAATTTTTTGATAAATTTGGCTAGCATAAATGACTAACCATTTTGAGGAAAACAAAGTTAGTCCTCATGCCACACCAAATACAAAAATAAATTCTAGATGAATTAAAGACTTAAATGTTTAAAAATTTAAAAAGAAGATGAAACTTAAGAGTTTTTCAGCAAAATGGGGATCTCCAAAGGTATAATCCATAAGGCAACTTTGATTATAAAAAGAAATTTTAAAAAAATATTTGGAAAGTTAAATGATTCCACAGTGTCCAAAGACAAATGACAGACCGTAAAAATTATCTGCAAACCACATAAGAGATTGAGAGTTCAATTCTATAATATATAAATTGATTTTTTTTAAAAGGGCATAGAAATCAATGCAAACATGGGAAAGGAATACAGGGCAATTCTCAAAATACAATTCACGAAAGACAATCTAAATGGTTAATAAACATTAAAAAATGCCCAAATTCACGGATAGTCTGGAACATACAAATTAAAGGTACTGTAAGATGCTGTATCCCATCCATTAGACTGGCAGTAATTACAAAGAACACTAACCCCCTGTCCAGCCAGGACAGAGGAAGAATTTCTCTCATATATGGCTGGTGGTAACATGGATACTATAGTTTAAAAAGGTAATACAGTGATATCTAGCAAAATAAATGCCATGTGTATGTAGCATTATTTGTAGTGACCTCCCTCTCTGAAGATAGAGAAAAGGACTCAGTAAAAATAGCTGGAATATCCATCAATTGACAAAAGGCTAAATAAATTCTGGTGCATGATATTGTTAAAAATATGTAAAACATGAAATGTTGTGTAGTTATTAAGAAGAATAAGTGAGATCTGTAGCTACTGACCTGGAGGGATACCAATGACACCTTATCTGTGAGAAAGACCCAGTTATAAAGAAATGTGCTGTGAAGTATCCTATGATCTCTCTGATGAGGAACTTGAGAGGCAGGTAGGGGGTCGTGGGGGGAAGGGAGGGAAAAAATGAAACAAGATGGGACCGGGGAGGAAGACTGACCACAGTAGACTCTTACTCTCAGGAAACAAACTGAGGGTTGCTGGAGGGGTGGAGTGAGAGGGATGGGGGGCTGGGTGATGGACATTGGGGAGGGTATGTGCTATGGTGAGTGCTGTGAAACGTGTAAGACTGATGAGTCACAGACCAGTACCCTTGAAGCAAATAATACATTATATGTCAATTTAAAAAAATAAAATAAAATAAGAAGAAAACAAAAAAAAAAGAAAAGAAAAGAAAGAAATACACTGTGAGAGTCAATTTTCTGTGTCAGTTTGACTAGGCTCTGGTGCCTAGATATGTAATCAAACACCAGTCTAGACATTGCCATGAAGATCTTTTTTCAGATGTGATTAATATTTAACCCACTGAGCCACCCAGGCGCCCCTCAGATGTGATTAATATTTAAATAAGCAGACTTACTTGAGTGTGATCTGTTGTGTATGAGTCTAGTGCCTTACCTATAAAATGGGATTAATAATAATGATACCTCCTTCACAAGCCTTTGTGAGTATCTAGTGAGATCGTGTATGAAGGGCACTCAGGATGCTGCTTGCTGGCATGAAGTAGTTAACCTTTATCACTCCCGTAGCTTTTGTTATTGTCATTAGAGACAGTGTAAGATTACCGGGGGACCAATGAGAGAGTCCATCAAAATTTGCAAAGAGTAGTTCAGTGGTTGGTAGAGTAGTTCGATACAACCAGAGCAATAGAAGGAAAGGGATGTGTGTGTCTGTGGGTGTGTGCACACAGCTGACACAGAGGAAAGAGGTGGTGGCAGAGGGAATGAGTGGAAGGGAGGAGCTCAGAGGCAAAATCTGCAAGATTAATTCAATATTAAAGATTCCACCAAGGTTCCTGGAGTAGACAGCATGGTTACCGAAGGAGGAGAAGCAGGTTTGGGAGAAGGGTATAAGATAAAAAGTTTGGGGGGCACCTGCATGACTCAATTGGTTACGCGACCAACTCTCGATTTCGGCTCGGGTCATGACCTCAGGGTCATGAGATTGAGCCCCATCTCGGGCTCTGTGCTGAGCATGGAGCCTGCTGAGAACTCTCTCCCTCTCCCTCTGCCCCTCCTTACTCTTTCCCTCTCTAAAATTAATAAATAAATCTTTAAGAAAAGAAAAAACGTTTGGTTTGGGACATAATGATAGCTAATATTTATTAGTCTTATGACTTCGACAACACTCTACAAAGTTGTTACAATTACCTTCCCCATTTCACAGATGACAAAACTGAAGAACAGAGACATTCACCAATTTGCTCAGGGTCAAAGAACTAAAAAGCACTGGAACCGGGCTATGAAAAGATGAGAGTTTCAAAACGGAGGCCACGGTCAAAGGCATTAAGGGTTGCCAGAAGCCTGGAAGAATAAATATTGAAAAAAGACACTGGATTTGGCAATTGGGAGGTAACCTTGTCCTTACGGGGTCTGGGTTCGATGACTTTAAAAGCAGAGCATACATAAAAGGAAATGGTTAATAGTGACTAATTTTTTCAAGGAATGAAAATAGCCAAGGACAGGAGACAGACAGGAAGGCAGTTATAACATCTTGCCCCTGCTGGAAACCCTCTAAAGGCTCCTTAACTCCCTCAGAACAAAATAAAATCCTTACATTAGCCTATAAGGTCCTGTGCGATCTGGCCCCCAACCTCTCTTTGGTTCCATCACCGCCAATCTCCCCCTGACCAACTGCGCTCTGGCTTCATGGACCTCCGCACTGTTCCTGGCACACATGTGCTCTCCTGCCACAGGGACTTTACACTCCACTCTCCCCTTGACCTGAATCACTATTCCCCAGGATGTGTGTTACATTGCCTTGTCAGAAACCTTCCCTGCTCAGTTTATTGAACAGAGGATTCCTTCTATCCCATCATTTTCCATTGTTCTTAAGGGGGAAAAAAAAAAGACTGATTTATTTATTTGAGAACGAGAGAACCCAGAAGTGGGGGTAGGACTGAGGGAGAGAGTCACAAGCAGTGGACTTGTGACTGAGTGTGGACCCTAACACGGGGCTCAATCTCACGACCCTGAGATCACGACCTGAGCCTATGCCAAGAGTCTGTTGCTTAACTGGCTGTGCGACTGCTCTGTTTTCTTTTTCTTCATAGCACGCATCACCATCACCAGGTTGTCTACCATTTGCCTTCCAATACCAAACATGAGCTCCGTGAGAAGAGGGATTTCGTTCCTTACAATATCTTCAGCAACTGAAACAGTTGTTAATACATGACAGAAGCTCAATAAAGATTTGTTAAGGGAACTAATCTGAGACACTCTGTACTTTTCAGGAAGCTCGTAATTTAATTCTGTGTATATAATGTGCACACACAAGTTAATGTAATGCAAAAATGCACACAAGTCTCACAGAACAGACACGTGGGTTGAGATCAAGCAAGAAACATTTTGTACAAGTAAAGAGGCTCACGTCAGATTTGGGGGAAAGAGGACAGGAAGTTGCATTTGCAAGAAGGAAAGTGTAAGTGAGGAATGAGCAATGTTTTATCAGAAGACGGGGGTGAAGGTAGATTGAAAGAGAAAGTCCTGTGGAGATAATCAATTCTCTGGAGGGCTCAAAATACATTATTAATGATTTTTCTCTCTCTCTCTTGCACACACAACATGGAGAAATTCCTCTAGCAAAACTGGGATGTGCCCTTTAGTTTTATTTATATATGCCTTCCTCCAACAAGTTTCAAGAAATTTTATGGTGGATCCTTCCGCATCGATATGATTTTAAAAACACTTGTGACGTTTTCCCATCGCTTGTACTTAAGAGGCATGGAAAGCCCATCGAAGTCACTCTTGTGTCACCTAATAACTTAATTCTTGGCTCAGCCTCTACTTCTGATTTCTAATTTCATCTTATAGTCACTGGGGGAGCTTCAGCAAATACTTATGGCCAGACCCTGCCCCACCCAATTAATTCAGAAACTTTGAATGTGTGGTCTGGGCACCAGTAGGCTCACAGAGTTCCTCGGGCACTAATAAAATTCATCCAGACTGAGAACCACAGAGCTAGTGTATTCACCCCAAATGGAATCCCCCAGCACCCAAAGATGGCGATGTTTTAGCAGCTTGAAGCAACACCGTTTGTTCCTCATGGTTCTGTTTGATTCCCTTGGAGCTCAGGGTCGGTAACCCTAGTGGCTTGATTGATTTCTTTGCTCTGTGTTTCCAAAGGTGAAAATCAAGGTGGTCTGAACTCCTATCTGGAAGCTGTGGGGGAAGAATCCACTTCCAGGCTCATTCCCATTGTTGGGTAAGCTCATTTCCATGTGGCTGCAAGACGGGGGCTCCCCTTTCCATGCTATATCCCCATCATAAAATCCCCTCCATCTCAGACCCAGCAACAGCAGTCGCTCTCCTATTTGTTTTTAAGATTTATTTATTGCTTTGAGAAGGGGAGAGAAGGGGCAGAGGGAGACAATCTTCAAGCAGATTCCGCACTGAGCAGGGAGCCAGACGTGGAGGGTCCATCGCAGGACCCATGAGATCATGACCTAAGCTGGAACCAAGAGTCAAAGACGCTTAGCCGGTTGAGCCACCCAGGTGCCCCAGACTCTTCCTCCTGATACTCTGAATCTCCCTTCTGCCACGTCTGACTCCTGCCAGAGCAAGTCCTCTACTTTTAAAGGTGAATGCAACTAAATTGGGCCCACTCAGATAATCCAGGGGAATTTCCCTATTTCCAAGTCGATAACCTTAATTATATCCAAAAAAAAAATTGTACTGTCACGTAAAAGGACATATTTATGGTTTCCAGGGACTCCAGCATGAACACTTTGGAATCGATTCTGCCTACCTCACTGCTCTAGCCCATAAAATGAGGACATAGCCCCTCCCCAACCCCGAGTCTGTGTGTGTCATCATTCAATCTAAGTTAACTGGAAATCTGGTGAAGTGTGCCTTCCTTCACGCAGGTTTCATGCCTGTGTCATCAGACAAGGTCCATTCCACGGTCCATCTGTTAGGGCTTCTGTAACAGAATTACCATACACTGGGTGGCCTAATTAACAAACATTTATTTCTTACCGTCTGGATGCTGGGAAGTCCAAGATCAAGGCCCTGGCAGATTTGGCGCTGCTTCCTGCACTGTCTGTTCTCTGTGTCCTTACCTGGCAGAAGCGGTAAGGGAGGGAGCTGGGAAGCTGGGACGAGCTCTCTGGATTCTGTTTTATGATAACACTAATTCCATTCAGGAGGGATCCATCACTCCCAAAGTCCCCACCTCCAGATACCACCACAGTGGGGATCAGGTTTCAACACATGAGTTGTAGGGGGACACAAACATTCCCTCTATGATTCCTATTGAGAACTCTGAAGAGTCACTTCCCTGGGGCGGGGTTGGGGGAGTAGGTACTAAGGAACATTTTTTAGAAAATTAACATTTCTTAACCTTTATTTTGCCCATAGCAAGTTGAAAGCAAGCCCATAAAGATAACTATAGTCTGCATGATTAGTGCTATTTTATGACTCTAATTACTACAACTGTAATGTATTTGAATAGTTAAAAAAATGGATGCTTAAATTATTTATAAATAAAGGAACATCCTAAGTACTTAGAATAAGAATTCTCAACCTCAAAACTCTACTTGTTTAATCTATTTATTTTAAACATGGTTAGTCCTGCATATAGACATTCCATTACTATGTGTAATATTAATGTCATTAAACGATATACTTCTTACAGGTGCCAAGGGAATCCTGCCAGCTTTGATGAGGGTAATATCATGGAAGCCACACTAAAAAAAAGGCCCAAAGTGAAACAGAATAGTTTCCAGGTAGGTTGGAAACAAGGAGGAATGATATTAAATTATCACCTAGGAAACCAGAGGTATAAGCGTTTAAAGGTTTCACCATTAGGGTCAGTTAGAGTTGACTGTCAAGATCAAAACATGCACTTGCTTGAGCTGCATCAAGGAGAAGAAAGGCAGGCAGCAGAGGACAAAGCAAGCAGGACCCTGTGCTGGGCCAGGAGACCTAGCCTGTGCTGGGCTGCGAGACCTAGCCTGTGCTGCTCCCCAGGTTGAAATGAAAAGGCCGTGGAAGTCAGCACAGGAGAGAGGGAGAGCTGCGCGCCTGTCTCAGTCCTCCGGCTCCCCCTCTTCCCTCTTGTACTAGAGTGATGATACTTAGCACAGTGGCTGCAAATGCCATCAGGCAAATGAGCACATAGGAGGGAGCCTTATCTGCCGCTGAAAGTCTACATGCTACTGTAAATCAGAAGCCGAAGGCTGATATATCTATGACCCCAAGTAATTGTTTTCGTACCGGCTGCCAAAAAAAAAAAAAAAAAAAAAAAACAGAGTAAAGTCATTTTAGACACTTCAGTCTAACCACAGTGATGCTTTTATGAGGCTAATAAACCCAAAATGTTGTAAATAGGTGTATTTGGAAATGCTGTTGTAAGCATATAACCTTTTCTGAAGTACACTCTGTACTTGTTATTTGGATTGAAAGCTTCGCAACAGGCCATGGCCAAAAGTAATAAAGTTCAGATTTAAATGTGAAATGTTTAATTTATTTATGTGTGGAAGAACCCAGGAAGCACTGAGCTGCAGTCTGCCTGTTGTAGGCAGTGGTTATTCCTTGGGCAAGGGAGCAAAAAATGCCCCAAGGCATGTGGTCAGTGGAAGGTTGTTGCCATTATTTTTCCAGATAGGACTCTCAATATATTTTTGTTTCACCTCAGATTAGAAAACCAATCAACCAACCAACAGTGACAATCCTATCCAAAGTTACTCCTGTCATACACATGGAGAACTTAGTGCCTATTTCTGGAAGCTGTAGGTTTTCAGCAGCTCTCCGTCAAGGTCAATGACAAAGGGCAAAGAGATCCTAAGAGCACTAAAAACTCGGGTTGGAATGGGTCTTAGAGATCCTCTAATTCAGACAATCCCAGTCCATGGGCATCCAGCTGCTGTCACAAGAAAGGAACTATAGATCCATAAAGGCAACAAGTTTCATATAAACAGCACATGAGCTGAGCACACGCACACACACAAAGACATCCACATGTAATTACTACGTTTTCAATTACAAGACACTGAAATCATTTGTGTTCTCTTCTCCTTTCCAAGATGGTAGTCAGGCTCTTTGTACAACACTGGCTCAGAATAGGTTTGAATTTCTTCCAGTTTTTTTTTTTTAATTTCTGAAACCGTAAACTCCCTGAATGAATTAAGTTACAAGCAGGGGAGAGAGGTGGGAGCTTTAATTCAAAGGAAGGTTTTCCATCCTGATAAAGATGTATGAACATCTTTTGAGATTGGACAGTAGACTGGGAAGGCAAAAGAATTAACGTGCTAGGGAAAATTTCTAGTTTTCTAATATGACCAACAACCAGAACTTTGGGCTTGGCAAGGTTTACCATTCCCAAGAACCAGCAAATGATACAATTGTAAGAGGACTAAGTGGTTTTGGATATTGACTGCTTCAGTGGTAATCAGTAAAGCAGAAGACTGGAGGGCTCCTGGGCCTGGAGGGGGAGCCCAACAATGACTGAAGTTAGATAAATTACTATTTTTGCAAAATCATTTTTGTGACATTCAGAGCCAGATTTAAGTTGTTTTTAAAAAGTGGCATTTTGTGGCACAAAAACAGACACATAGATCAATGGAACAGAATAGAAAGCCCAGAAATAGACCCTCAACTCTGTGGTCAACTAATCTTCGACAAAGCAGGAAAGAATGTCCAATGGAAAAAAGACAGCCTCTTCAATAAATGGTGTTGGGAAAATTGGACAGCCACATGCAGAAAAATGAAATTGGACCATTTCCTTAC
>NC_081562.1:126496768-126572466 GCF_022355385.1 Mustela nigripes
TTGAGAGGACCGACTCCAATTTTGAAAGAACTTCTACTGTGGGTCAACTTATTTTTCCAAGATCCATCAGGGGAATCAGTGTCTATGGCAGCTGTCTATGGCCTTATGAAACATATTTCTGAAATAATGTGACTTGAAAGTCAAAATGACTCCTTGACCTAAGGGCTGCAAAGTGGATGTTGTATTAGCAAGCATGAAGACCACATTAATCTCACTGTACTTCTCCATCAGAGCTCTGGAATGACCAGGTTCACTGTTGATGAGTAGTACAATTTTGAAAGGAATCTTTCTTTCCTGAACATCAGTTCTCAAAAGTGAGCTTAATCTATTCAGTAAACCATGTTATAAAGAGATGTGTTGTCACCCAGGCTTTGTAGTTCCATTTCTAGAACACAGGCAGAGTAGATTTAGTGTAATTCTTAAAGGCCCCAGGATTTTCAGAATGGTGAGTGAGCTGTGGTTTCTACTTAAGGTCAATTACATTATCCCTGACAAGAGTCAGCCTGTCCTTTGAACATTTGAAGCCAGACATTGACTTCTCTCTAGCTATGAAAGTCCTAGGTGTCATCTTCTCCCAATAGAAGGCAGATTCATGTATATTAAAAATCTGTTATTTAGCATAGCCACCTCCATTAATGATCTTAGCTAGATCTTCTGGATAATTTGCTGTGACTTCTACATCAGCATTTGCTGCCTCATCTTGCATTTTCGTGTCATGGAGATGGCTCCTTTGCTTAAACCTCACGAACCAACCTCTGCTAGCTTCAGACTTCTCTTCTGCAGCTTCCTCACATCTCTCAGCCTTCATGGAATTAAAGAAGGTCAGGACACTCCTCCTGATGAGGCTTTGGCTTAAGGGAATGTTGTGGCTGGTTTGATCTTCTCTCCAGGCCACTCGGACTTCCTCCATATCAGCAATAAGGCTGTTTCCCCTTTCTTACCATTCATATGTTTCACTAGAGTAGCATTTTTAATTTCCTTCAAGAGCTTTCCCTTTGCATTCACGACTTAGCTAACTGTTTTGCTCAAGAGACCTAGTTTCTGGCCTATCTCAGCTTCTGACATGCCTTCCTCACTAGGTTTAATACTTTCTAGCTTTTGACTTAAAGTGGAGATATGAGACTCTTCCTTTTCAGTGAACACTTAGAGGCCACTGTAGGGTTATTAACTGGCCTAATTTCAATATTGTTGTGTCTCAGGGAATAGGAAGGCCCAAGTAGAGGGAGAGAGACAGAGGAATGGCTGGTCGGCAGAACAGTCAGAACACACACAACATTTATCAGTTAAGTTCACTGTCTTATAAGAATGTGGTTTGTGGAACCCCAAAAGAGTTACAATGGTAGCATCAAAGATTACTGAACACAGATCACCATAACAAATATAATAATAATGGAAAATTCAAAATATTGCAAGAATTACTAAAATGTGACAAAGAGACATGAAACGAGCAAATGCTATTAGAAAAATGGCCCCTGTAGACTTGCTCAGCACAGGGTTGTCACAAATCTTCAATTTGTAAAAAAAAACAAAAAACAATATTTGCAAGGCACAGTAAAGGAAGTGCAGTAAAGGGAGATATCCCTATCCTTTTAAAGTCCATTAAGATTTTATTATTATGAAATACTTTGGTTAGTAATACTATCTTACGGAGTATAACCCAGAAACATTATATCCTCTTTAATCCCCTCGAGAATCTGATGTAATAGTGTCTTTGCTCAGAATACATACATACATATGAAATAAACCCAGGGCAAAGACTGTATGCAGGCTTTATTGGTGGGTACTAGCCCAGGGCAGCAAGAGTGGGGACTGAGGAGTAGGGAAGGAAGGAAAGCTATCACGACAGTTACCTCATCACACAGGACACCCCCGGGGAGCACATGTGGAATCAGTGCACCTCAGAACAGACCAACGGGGAGAAAGTAGACAAACCGATTGTGGATCTTTCTGTTCTATCTTCTAATCGTCCAAGTTCAGCCCAGTAGGCATTAAAGCTCAGTGGTAGAGTTTGCAAAAATGGCCACAATAATTCCTACCATTTCTGTATACATCCTTGTATGTATCCCTTTGTAATCTGACTTTGCAGCAAGTCCTAGCAAGAGGACAGGTCTCTTTCTCCACCCCTTGAATCTAGTTTTGGCCATATGACTTTCTTTGGCCAGTGGGACATTAGCAAATATGATGCTGAGTGGAGACTTGAAAAGCGCATGTGCATTGGGGCATGCCCTCTCTCACTGCTGGGAACCTCTGCCACCATGTGCATAACCCTAGGCTCATTGTTACCACACACGGAAGCTACATGCAATTGTCCCAGCTAACATTGAACCAACTGCCAGATGTGGGGGAGGTTCTGCAGACCACCAGCTGCCAACTAACAGGCCTATAACTCCATTCTATACTATCCAGCCAGAAGAGGCAGCGTAGACCAGAACAGCCCAGCCACCCTCAGAACTGTGAGGGAAAAAAAAGGGTATGTTGTTTAAAGACATTACATTTTGGGGTGCATAACAAAAGCCAAGTGATGGACTTGACCACAGTAGTGATTGGAGTTAGCTGGCCCTTTGGGCAGCTGCTGGAGAAGTGAGATCTTGTGATCCATGTTTCAGTATTTCCTTGGAGTCCAGAAATGGCTGGAGGAGTTGTGGCTTGTGGGGCTCCAAACCAGTATCACTGAAACCATGACAGTCTCCCCATAATGGGTGTGATGGGTGCCATACTGAAGCTGTACTATGGGGGCAGCAGAGGCCACCAGTGGTACCAGGAGAAGAGATGGTGACTGGGATCTCCATCCAGCAAGGACCAACATCAAAATTTGGAGGTCAAGCCAAGCAATATGGGGAAGTGCGTAAGCTATACAAAGAGCTATTTTTATCTCATGTGACTCTTCATTTTAAGTCAATAAAAACTACCTTGAATTAGCTTAAGGGAGAAAGGGCAACTTACAGCAAGGCTACAAGACAGCAACAGAGCCCTCAAAAGAGGTCAGGGCTGGAAATGAACATCTGGGGATTCTTGTTCGATCACCCAGCTCTCTCAGCACCTGATTTCATTCTTCTCCTTGCTTTCTGCAAACCAGCTACCTCTTCTGTTTCCCCAGGACTCTGGAAGAGGTTACACACGGGGCCTTCTAAATTCAAATGTTACCCTCCCAGGCCGACAAATGTGCCAAATTTCCAAAAGAACTAAACTGATGAACACAACTTCAGTCAGATGTGTACTCAGAGCACTGGGGGTATAAGGCTTCCCAAGGACTGATCCCTGCAGATGGGGGCACAGGAAAGTTTCCAGGGAAAGGGGGAGAGAACTGAGAAAATCGAAAGGTGTCTACCACATTTGTCCAATTTAAAAGATGAAGAAATCAACCAAAGTTCAGGAAGAATAAGGAACTCTTCCTAAGGTCACAGACTACTAGGGGCCATGTTATGACTTTAACCTAGATCTAATCTCAAACCTCAAGCTTTTCCACTTCTAACAGAACTGTCCCATCGGACTCTATATCAAAAAATACCTAAGATGCATGTATTTTCTATAATTAGTAGGTTTAATCCTATAATAAGAAAAAACTAGAATTCTATTTTAAGTCAAGATACATCAAAGAAAAATCACTCCCTTGTTTTAAAGTTGACCATCTTTGGGGTGCCTGGGTGGCTCAGTGGGTTAAAGCCTCTGCCTTCTGTTCAGGTTATGAATGGCTCAGGTCCTGGGATCGAGCCCCACATCGGGCTCTCTGCTCGGCAGGGAGCCTGATTTCTGCTCTCTCTCTGCCTGCCTCTCTGCCTACTTGTGATCTCTGTCTGTCAAATAAATAAACAAAATCTAAATAAATAAAGTTGACCATCTTTAATGCATCAAATTTAACCTCTTTCTCCAGACTGTCATTACCTTCTGTAATGTAGCCCTGCCCCACCTATCCAACCATTTCCCCAGTGCTCCACAGGAACTCCTTAAGGGAACACAGAACTGTTTTTCTACTGATCTGAATGCACCACAGTCCTTGCAACAGCCGGCATTCACGGGTGTGTGGGCCCAGTGATACCTCCCCTCTTCCCCCTCTTACCATTCGAATCCTTTCTCCCTTCAAGGTTGCTCTGAGTCCAGCCTCCTCTGTGAACCTCTTTTTTTTTTTTTTTAAGATTTTTATTTATTTATAAAATAAAGATGCCTCAGTGACTAACTGGTGACAACCATTACGGGGGCTTAATTGATCCAGCATGGAATTCTCAGCCTGCTGGACATGGTGGTTTCTTTCTCCTGCCATTTCTCCTAGAAATTTTAGTTATTCTTATGCCCTGAGCATATGTTTTGATCTGTATCAATGAGACCTGAATCTAGCTTCATTTAAAGTTTTTTTTAAATTTTAATTTATTTATTTGACAGACAGATATCACAAGTAGGCAGAGAGGCAGGGAGAAAGAGGAGGAAGCAGGCTCCCTGCTGAGCAGAGAGCCTGATGTGGGGCTCGATCCCAGAACCCTGAGATCATGACCTGAGCTGAAGGCAGAGGCTTTAACCCACTGAGCCACCCAGGTGCCCCCTAGCTTCATTTAAATATAGACTGAATATAACTTTATTCATTGCTTTTCTCTCCTGTTACCCATAGATCTCTCATTTATGCCATTTCTAGTATCACACCCTAGTACAAGAACTCAGGTCTGGATCATCATAACGTAGCATTAAGAACAGTGCTGACAACTCAAATCTGGAACGCAGAGCTTGCAAGAATCTGCAATATATTGAATTTACTCTCAAATTATTATTTTTATTAAGTTCTATATATTCATACTTTTGAAAGTCAACTAGTTCAACACAGTTTAAAATGCAAATAGTTCCCTGCCGCAACCTCCCCCTTCCCCAGAAGTAACTGGTTTCTGTCCTTTAATCTTTATTCTGGTATATGCCTCATATTTAAAAATAATGGCTTACATGTGAATTTTTAATATAAATGTAATTTATACACATATAAATATATAATGTAGTTATATTTAACAAAAATATTTTTAAACTTCTCGGTTTTTACTTTTAGATAAGATTTTATCTCTCCTACAGACATATATATACTTTCCCTCCACCTTCTCTTCCCAATTATATATTTCATTTTTACCAAACAATATCCAGGGTGTACATTTTATGATTATGCAATTATGTTTTCACAGCTGAGAATAAACATTTCATATTTTGGTTATATTTCCTTTTCCCGCACAACGTTTTTGTTCTCCCTAAAAGTAATAATTATCTTCTATTTGCTTTGTTTACTGTGTTCCTGTCACTGATCTGTCCCCAAACTATTCAACAGTAGTGTTAATCCCTCTCGTGATACACAGTTCTCAGAGGCAGCCGCCCCGAAGCCCAGAGCCCCCTGACTCCAGCTTCTCTGTAGACCAGCTGCCCAGATGTCAACTTGGAAGTTCCTTCCACCACCATTATGGGGGTTCCCTTTGCCTCATCTGAGATGGATGCCTGTTTCCTAAATCCCATGTCTTCATTTTCCTTGGTTTATACTCTTACATAGGTAGGACGCATGCCAGGAGATTTCTGAGAAAGGCCAAGGGGGTGGTACGTTTTTTGAGATACCAGTGTCCAAAAATACGTTTATTCTACCCTTGTTCTTAATAGTTAGCTGGAATAGTAAATATTATTTATTATCAGTGCTACCCAAGATCTTTTGGTCACCTTTCCCTTGGTAAATGTCCCACATCTTGAGTCTCACTTTTCCAAGGCAAAATCCAGAATGTTCTCTGTGGCTAGTAGGGTTAGGGAAGGAGCTGTGTAACCTAAACCCTTCCAAGGACACACACTTGTGTAATTTCAGCTCAGAAGTCAGCAACAGGAGAGAGTGGCTGTTTCCTTTTTTTTTTTTTTTTTGGTAAACTGTGGAGACAGAGACATCTGCTCCATAGGAGTGAGATGGCTCATTAGCAGACCTTCCTCGCCATTGCTGCCAGCTGTGATGCTGTAGTGTCTGGACAAGGTGTGCTAGTGGACAGATCTCAGATGCAGCCCCACAACAGTTGTTGGGTGTGGATCCTGGCAATATGGCGTGTAGGCTGGCATTCTCTTGCTCACCTGGAAAGTCCATATACAAACTAAATAGTGTAAGGTCAATAAACTTCTTATCTGCTTAAACTAACCGTATAGGTTCTGCTGTTTACAATTAAGAATACTGAGATGGCTGGGTATAGAATTATAGCTTGGAAATAATTTTCCCTTGGAATTTGCAAGGCATCCTTCCATGGTCTCCTGGTTACAATATTTCTGTTGAGAAGTCTGATACCATTCTGGAGAGTACTATTCCTATCTTCATGTATAGATACAGCCTATATGGCTATCCCTGATGACATTGAGGACATCCCATAGTACCTTACTGCTGAGAGACTGCTATCCTCAAGTTCTTGGAATTCATTTGTGTAATCTTTCTTTTCAACCATTGTCTTCATTCTTTCTCTCAAATACCTATTAGTCAAATATTGGGCTTTGCAGATTAGTCTCCTCATTTTCTTATTTGGTCTTTATTAGTCATTCCGTGTCTCCTTATTCCACTTTCTGAGAGATTTCTTCCACTTTATCTTCCGAACTTCTACTGAATATTTAACTTCAGCTATGCTATTTTTAATTTACAAGAGTTCTTTTTAAAAATAGCAGCTCTCTGTTCTCCCAGATCCAAGATCTTGTCTTATTTCTCGGAAGATATCAATTAGGAATTTAGTTACTTTTTTCCTCCTTTTAGATTTTCTTCTATGCACTGCATTCGGTTGCCTTTCTCTTTCCTTCTTACTTAACCGTTTCTTTTTCATTTACCGGCATCTTGCTTTGATTTTAGAGATGATATGAAATGGCTCATGATCAGTGGCACAGGTATTTCTGGATGAAAAGCTGTTTGGGATGTGTGTGCAGAGTGGCTTCAGGTGGTGACTTCCCTGTAAATCACCTTGCATGCCTGTTTTCCTGAGGATCCCAACTGAGAGTCTCTGGAGGCCTTTTCTCTGGTCTAGTCCATTCTCCCAGAAAGAAATCTGCCTGTGGTTGGGCGTGGCAGGCGGGGAGACGTGTCAGCCTGGCCTGTAGGCCAGGACACTCAGATCCGAGTTCAGGTGGGGGCTGAGCTGTGTTTCCATATACACTGGTTTTAGCCCCACCTGTGCTGTCACCAGCAGAGGGGGACTAGTGCCTCTAGCCTTTGCTCTCTGGGATTCTGCAGAGTGGGGCTGCTTCTGGACTTTTCCCCCTCAAATCTGGTAAGGTTTTTGGCTCTCCTATCTGCTGAATTATTTACCAACCCTGTTTCCAGTGTCCACACATTTATTTTATTATTGTCATCTTGTTTTCCAGGTTCTTCATCCTTGTGAGATTATGATTCAGTCCCCCTCCCTGGTCATTTTTCACGAAGTATTCTGAGAGGGAAAGGTGGAAAATATGTTGCAAATGCCATTTTTAAAAAATCTAATATTCCCTCTATATGTTGAAAAACTTACATAAGGCCAAATGTATGCGAGGCACTCAACTCTTCTCTTCTTCATTTATACATAATAATAACTACAAATACAATAACAACCTACTGCATGGGACTATCCTGAGGAGTAGGTGAGAAAAGCAGGTGAAGCCTTGAATTTGACTATGATGATGGTGAAAACAATGAGGACGAAGCAAAGCAGAGCAAACAGCATGTGCCAAGCCCGGAGGAGAGGAAAAGGTCTGCCCCGCAGTCCTGGCACGACCAGCAGCATCAGCAGTGCCCGGAAACCGGCGGGATATTCAAGCACTCCGTCCCCATCCCAGAGGGACAGAAACAGAAACTATGAAGGTGACTCTGAAATCTGCCCTTTAACACAAAATTTATATGATTCTGATGCCCACGGCAGTTTGGGACCCACTGATCTGGACACGAGGAAATGGACTCCTTTCACTGGAGGTGCTAGCTGGGCGCCAACCGCAGTCACCGGTGTGTCTCAGGTACTAGGAGAATGAGACCAGCATTTAAATAACAGCAGAGAGGTTTGCGAGATGAAAGCCAGAGAAGAGCCAGGCTTGTACAGGGAAGACCTCATTGTAGGCCCGGCGGGCCCGTCCTGCAGCCGCCTCTTCAGCTGTGAGCTACACCAGGATCCTAACTAGCAACATAGGTCAGTAAGACACACACACACACACACACACACACACACACACACACCCTGCTTTGCTTGTTTTTCTGAGGCCAGTTGGAATCAAGTGTCTGGCAGTTGGAATCCAAAGGATCCTGACAAATATCAGACCCTTCCTTTTAAGAAGCAGAATGAACCTGACCTTCCCAGGTTGACCATCTCCAGCGACACAGGAGTGGTGGCCAAGGGTGGCTCCCAATGGCCATCCAGCTAGTAGAGTCTGCCAATAGGGCTCTGACCTCGACAGGTTTCACAACGCTCTGAATTCCATGTTTCCTCTGCTTACATATTTTGGACAAATATGATCATGTTTACACATGCAAGAATCAAATTGAATCAATTTACCTTGTTTTGTATTTCAAGATTTGGTGAGCACCACCATATTCACCCTGTTTGTAACTGTCACGATTTTTTGCATTTTCATCAGACTCTTTATTCTTCCTCTTATCTCACTTGATCTTTCTCAACTTCACAGAGCACTTGCTTGTCATGGAGTGAGACTCATAAGATCTGCCTATAATTTAAGGGTCCCTAAACCTAGCTGAGCATTAAAATGACCTAGGAGATTTCTAAACCTATAACCTGCATGCCCCACTCCAGACCCACCACACCTCTCTGAGCCATTTTCTGCACGCACACACACGCGCACAAATAAAATGAAGATATAATAATATACATATACCTACATATAAAAAAACTAATGACCCTTCACATGGCTTCATTTGCATTGCCCTGAAAATTATGTTTTCTTAATGTGAAGAATTTCATTGTCTGCTTCCTTAACAATGAAACGGTGACAGGTGAAGCATGAATATTTCCTTTTTTTGAGAGTTACATCATTCAGCAAAGCTAATTTTTCATAGAGAATCATTATAACTGAAGCTCTCCTCCTCCAGTCTGCAAAGTAGCCACAGAAAAGGTCACAGAGGGGGCGCCTGGGTGGCTCAGTGGGTTAAGCCTCTGCTTTTTGGCTCAGATCATGGTCTCAGGGTCCTGGGATGGAGCCCTGCATCGGGATCTCTGCTCAGCAGGGAACCTGCTTCCCCCTCTCTCTGCCTGCCTCTCTGCCTCTTGTGATCTCTGTCAAATAAATAAAATAAAACAAAAATCTTTAAAAAATGGTTCCCTCCCTCTACTCTCCCCCCACTTTAAAAAAAAAAAAAAAAAAGGCCACAGAGACAACACAGTCTAACATGGAAAGAGCAAATACCTGTCGTCATGTGGGTTGCCCCTTCCTTCTGCTCTCATGAACTGTGGATTCCTCCCTCCTGAGCCTGAGAAGGCCTTTTCTCAATTCAGGGCTTCTGCCAGTCCAATGGGGAAAACACAGATGCTATCACCTAAAACGTTCCGGTTTAAAGAGGCCTGGGTCTTAGTCCTAACACTGTCATGGTCTAGGAAAAACTTCTCTCTTTTGACTTCATCGTTTTTAGAACAGAGATTAGCCCCCTTTTTTTCTTCCTTCTCAAAAGGTGGGGAGGGTAAAATGAGATTTGTGAATATAGGAAATTCAAAATCATGCCTCCCAAATATAAGATCAAATTTTGTGGGTGAGACATTATACTAAAGAGGATATAAACAAAGCAGAATGTTGTATCAAAGGATGGAATCCTGCAGTTCTGAAGCACATGTACCTACATGGTCAAAATTTCACTTAAAATCCCTAGTCCGAGGGAAAAGAATGTATCCATTTCAAACAGTTTTGATAGTTTTCGGCAAATGGAAACTCTCAAGTATTGGCGAACAGAAGATATAAATGTCACAGTGGAGCTATACAATAACCACTCTTTTCGGAAGCACCCTTCAAGTTTTGAATTAGAATGTGGATATTACATATGCCAATGAAATAATATTAAGAGAAAATACTTGTATAAATAAAGAAAAGCAAAACCCTATTCATAAATAATAATGAAGCGTAATACCGGTCAGCAATCAGTATTAAAAAAATCATTTAAATCAGAATAAGCGTAAAATGGAATTCAACGTAAATCAACATAAATCAGAATTCAACCTGAAAGCAAAACTTCAAGCCAGGTTTGATGCACATAATGAACGTGTCCTGTGATTCTAAAGGTAATAATTCTAGAGGTAGCTAACATTTACTGAGTGCTAACTCTATGCTTGAGATATATGCGTTATACATTATTTCTAGTTTAATCTTTACTTAACCTTCTGAAATAAATACAGTAACTGTTTCCATTACACAAATGATGCAGGGTTAAAGAGGTTAACTAACTCACCCAAAGTCATTCTTACAGTAAGTGGTTCACCCTCAAATTGAACGCCTGCTAGCTTGACTCCAAAGACATCTCATGAGCAAAATAATATACATAAGGTACGATTATGATAGCCTCCAGTTTTTACAGACCTATTACCGTATAGCCTATGAGTTCCCCTGCTACTTAGCACAGTACTTACTTTCAAGGTAGTCGATATTTGTTGGGTGAATATTTACCTCATATTTCCAAGAAGTATTTTCCTTTATTTTTCTTACCTATTTGGTGTATTAGTGTGGCTTGCCGAAAACAGTCTCTTATCTAGATAAATGCAGCCACATTAACTAATGTATTGTTCTTTGGCTCTCTTTTCTCTAAGCATCGTACAGACAACTATCCTTCTCTTGTGACAATACATTTCTGTAGCCAACCAGACAAATAATTTGGATATGGACACTTTCATCAACTATGGCTTTCTTTACATCAATTTTTTTTTTTTTTTTTAGAGAGGGAGGAGGGGCAGAGGGGCCGGGAGACAGCGAATCTGAAGACTCCTCGCCCAGCATGGAGACCCATGCAGGGCTCAGTTTCACAACGCTGAGATCATGAACTGAGCCGAAATCAAGAGTCAAACACTTAACCGAGCGAGCGCCCAGGCTCCCCTACATCATCAGTTACTTTCGATTAGTCCCTGCCGAAGCTATGCTTGTAATACAGCTGCCCTGACTCAACCAGGAGGGCCACCTTCTTGACAAGAAATTTAGCAACCATCTTTGGGGTAAGTTATGCTTACAGTTGGCTGCTCTGACCCATTTAGGATTCTTATGGATTCCCCTAAGAAAGTGGGTAAGAGTTACAAGAGTTATGCAGAAAGTAAGCCTCATCTTTTGTTTGTTTTACAGATTTTGACCTGATTTTATTTATTTTGATTTTATTTATTGAGAGCGAGCGAGCGAGCAGGGGGAAGGGCAGAGGGAGAAGCAGACTCCCCGCCGAGCAGAGAGCTGGACACAGGACCTGGGGCTCCATCTCAGGACCTCGATATCACTTCCTCAGCAGAAGTCAGACACTGAATCGACTGAGTCACCCAGGAGCCCTGCTTATAAACCTCATCTTTAAATGATACTTCTATGGAGCTTCTAGCCCACAAGAACCCCCTGGTGGTAGGGGGCTTTCCCCCCCTTCTTTACTGGATGAGGGGAGCTTTAGACATTTTCTTTTAAAGGCTGAGTAAATTAGTAAAATCACCAAATTAGTAAAACTTAGTAAAGACTACCTTACTTTAAGCGCAGTAGACCCCATACAAATTTTCTAAAAGAAAACCAAGGAGGACAATGTAAATAAAAAATAATTAGAAAATAGAGAAAGGGAGAGAGGTAAAACCAGCAATATCCGAAAGAAGCAAGATCTATAAAAACTTAAGAGGAAAAAGTTTCATATTGTTCTTTTTGAAGAAAACCAGGGTTTGTGTCAAAGGCCAGATTTTCAAGATATTTCTATATACTAAGGAACAATTAAGAATGGAAAGGAAATAGAAAAATATCAGCCTTCTCAAAATGAGGAGGGCTCTGCATATGTATATATTTAACCCGTGGCAGATGCTTTGTTGAGGAGCTGATAAGGAACCCAAAATTGTAGCAACTATTAATCCTACTTTGTCTCTTCGTAATGTGAAACAAGTTCAAGCGTATTTTATTCCCTTTATTCCCAGATACTTCCAAACTAGCATTTTCTTCTTAGAGATATTTTCACCCTAACCCATTCCTGACGAATAAAGATTTGGAGAAGATTGCTATTTTCCTGCCAAAAATCCATTTACCCTTCTTCCTGGAACAGTCTGGATGATATTCCCCAGTTAGATAAGACCATCTGACAAAATTCGGGCCAAGGGACGAGAGCAGAAGCGAAGCGTGCCACCTCAGGGTGTGCATGCTCTTTCTAGGAGGCATGGGATGGGCAGGGAGGTGGCCTGGCTTCGAACTCTCTCACAGTGACAGGGTCCTGGGGGATGTGTCTTCTTCCAAGCACAGCTGCCCCACCAGGCTGGCCTGCTCCCTTGGGAACAGTCAAGTGAAAAGAGAAATCAACTTCTGTTAGAAGCATAGCTTAACTATTAAAATCACACTGTCTATTCCTGTAGGTTCCTGTTGCTTTCTAAACCCATCCAGCCATCTCTCTGCAAATTGCCACACTTCTGAGCAGCACTGACTTCCGCCAACAGCCACTATCAATGCTGTGGAGAGGTAATGAAAAATCTGTCAGAGGAAATGACTGTATATTGAAAAGTTCAACACACATCTTCAATCTCTCTTCTAATTCCGTCCTAGAATTCTGTAGACTATGCAGTGATTGAAGTTTCCGTTTCAGGTATCTACTGTTTATTGAGATAGGAGCGTTGTTTAGATTTTAAGTAAAAAGATCTGTTAACTCCCCCTAGGTCTGGCACTTTTCAGCAAGATGACAAAGACAGTGAAGTGACAGCTAAGAACTTCCTCACGATGTTCTCCCACTTCTTCATTCCTATTACATCACCACGACAGGTCAAATTTCACTGTAAGAAACAAAAGGTAAGAATGTCTCCTGTTGGTCCTTAGAACTGAAGGCTTTATTTGAGTTTATTTTACAAATTGGCTGCACAGGTGTTACACGACCCACTGGTATAAATTTCCTTTACAATTACCTACTTTACACACCACCCTTTTGTACCTTGATAAGCTATGAAATACAAGCACGGAGTCTACATTTACCCAGTGGAGACATAATGCACATTCATTATGGGAGTATACAGGAGGAGTTCAAAAGACAGAAGTCACGTTTCTACTAGACCTGTCTATGTGTACTGGAATTTGGAGTCTTCGATGAAGAACTGATGCTTCGATGACCTCATAATTAGCCCATCTTGGTGAACCAGAAAACTAAATAAGAAAAGCAAAAGGCAGGCACTGGCAGGTACCTACTAAAAAGGATTATGTATGGCCCAGAGGAAGCGCAAAGTATTAGCCAGGCAATGGCAAGTCAAGCACAGTTTTGAGGACTGATAGATAACCTCCCGCTGTCTTGTTTTTAACGCAGCACTGCATACATACAGAAGTCCCTTAATTGGACAAACTCACCATTTCCAGGATACCACCACAGAATGCAAAAAAGACAAAGATGAAAGCAAAAAAAAAAAAAAAAAAAAGAAAAAAAAACCAGTTGACCAAAAACGAAAGCTTATACACGTTCCTCATAGCAGAGCATCCTAGTCTCAAATTAGAAACCCATTTCCTACGATCTTAGAGTCAATTCTGACAAGCACGCTTGTTGGTGTTTCAGACAACCTAGGAAATCATGATGGGCTGTAGGGAGGAGACAGGAAAAGAATAAAACACAAAGAGAACAGTCCTAGCGCTCTGAGGTCCTTTAAACTACAAAGCAATCTGCCAAGGCTTCCGGGCCATCCAGCCAGGCCATCGCGAAAGCCCTCAGTCATTAAAGGGAGATTAAACTATATTTAATTATTTTACAAAGGCAAATCAGTGCACCATAGATTGCTTCTTAAAAGAATTTTATCAAAAGCAGTTTTGTTTTATCTTTTACACATAAATGGACTGTTCAATTAGAAAACTCACTTATGAAAACCAGGCTAGCTAGGGTTTTATGTGATGACAGTGAACTCTCTCTCTGACCTCTCCTCGTAGAATAACTGTCGCTGACCTAATTTACAGCATGAGGTAATAACACTGCCTCTTTTCCCCCAATAGCTCTGTTTGGATCTGATTTGCGGGCCTTGTCCACGCCCCACTGACCAATGGCGTAAGCCTGCTGCCCGTGCTGTTGGAACACAACAGTCCTAAGCTTGCTTGAAATCAGTCCAGCATTTCCTTCCCAACCGGGCTGGAGAAAGGAAACAGCAGAACCAGGAATTTCTGCAGACTGGACTTGAGGTAGGTGCAACCCCTAAAGTCAGAGCAAGTCCCTTCAGGCGAAGCAACACTTTTACTGTCACTTCAGGTTAATGGAAGTTCGATTTTTAAATAATGTTTCTTGGTTTAGTTCTCAAGATGTTTGGAAGACGACACAAAGAATCAAATTCAACTTTTGGGTTTCAAATCTGTTTTTTTCATTACAGACTTTACTGCCTCTCTGTAACACTACTTCTCTTTAAAATGCTTGGAATTACTTTGTCAGTGGTAATTCCCAGTAATTGTCAACTCCAGTTATTTTTATTTGATTTCACATCCACCAAATAAGTATTTCCCAAAGCTCACTATTTCCTTCAAGTCATTCGTTGTTCATTCAACAAGTATGTACTGAGTGTTTATTCTGCTAGTTATTGGGTTGGAACTAGGGGATCCAACAGGGAACATAATATATAGTTCATGTGTACTGTACTTAGTATATTTAGGGAATGAAACTGAATTAAATGCCATCCAGTTTTTTGGTGCCTCTTTGAGATGGTTATAGACACTCCCGGAATGTCAAAATAGTAGTAAGGTCTGGACTAAAGATTTCATGTGACAAACAAGTGTTAAGTGTGAACACGTTACACATTTGAAATATACACTTGAATTTACCAGTATGTTTACCAGCATATTAAATTATCAAATGTCCAAAGGTTTTAATCTATTTTTATTCTGTAATGCTTTTCCTCCATATGAGCACACTGAATACCATGGTAACATTCTAAGAGCTCAACTTTCTCACCTTTTAGAAAAAGAGGGGAAACAAAATAAGTTTTAATGAAGCAGTGTGATTAGTTCAAGATCCATTTTTTAAAAAATACAGAAGTATGAAGAAAACACTGCAGCATAAGGACTATTTACCCAAGCTGAGGCTAACCAATTCTGATGTTCAAGGAATCCTAAGGCATCTCCCCTCCTCTACAGAATATGATATCTGAAGAAAGCCTTTCCACCTAATGAAAATTTTAGCATATAAAACACATGGACTACAAGTTTAAAAAAATGTAATTAAAAGAATCACATGTAAAAAAAAAATCATAAGTACATATCCTTCTGGGCCTCATCAGTAGGTTTACTGCTTAGTCCAATTAAACATGAAAATGAGTACATTTTCTTATTTTAGAGAAATATGAGTGGAAAGTGAACTAAAGGGTCAGGAAACTAGGTTTTTGCCATTTAATTTTTAAAAATGAAACAGTTGTTGGGGTGCCTGGGTGGCTCAGTTGGTTGGACGACTGCCTTTGGCTCAGGTCATGATCCTGGAGTCCCAGGATCGAGTCCCGTATCAGGCTCCCAGCTCCATGGGGAGTCTGCTTCTCCCTCTGACCTTCTCCTCGCTCATGTTCTCTCTCACTGTCTCTCTCTCAAATAAATAAATAAAATCTTAAAAAAAAAAAAAAAAGAAACAGTTGTTTTAAAAAAAAATCACGCTAATAGTGGTTTGTATCAGTTTTTATCCATGGACCACCTTAGTAAAACTTTCAAGTTAATAGTGTGATTTTCACACTAATTTCCCTGAAACCACAGTTGGATTGACTTAGAGATTTTTATCCTCCTCCCTCATACTTTCTGGGGAAGGGAATACACTAAAGAGACTTTAGCTCACAGCCATCAGGTGTTTGCTTCATACAGTTTTGAGCCTCTTGGCTGCTATAAAGAGTATCTGAAGGAAGAAACTGTTTAGTAAAATCTGTTTGCTAAAAGAAGTTAAGAGTCAACCACATTTCCAGCTCTTCACCTGCTCATCTTCAGTGATCCAGGACTGCTGCTATACATAAAGCTGGTGCTGTAGTAGAGAATACATACTGAGCCTAAGGGAGTGGCCAATACTGTATTTCTCTTCAAAAAACCAAGCCATAGAAAGAGGACATTAAGACATAAAAACCTCTTAGGCAAGACAACTAAAAAAACATGCTGCCATGCAGTACCACCTTAGGATTCATTACATTTTTTTAAACATACCACCCTTGAGAATCTAAATCAAGGACTTGGGATTCTAATTCGAAAATGAAACAGAACCCAGAATTTGTTTCTTCAAAACAGCAATGAACTTCTAGATGGCTTTTTGGGAAATTCTATCTAATTGGTCTATCCATTTGTGTTAAGTTTTAAGCATGCCCAAATTTTATACATGTCTAAATAAAGAAGGAAAGCAGCATATTTAGACAGGTAATTCAAATAAAATAATTTCTTTCCCAAGTTAATCAGTGAACCCATGAAGTAAACCTCTTCTTACCCCAAAAAAAGAGATGCATGATTAGCTAACATCTAAAAGAAATTCACTAATTAACATTTAAAGCAAATTGTCCTGATAACTAATGGCATTCTTGCAAAAATGTGGTTAAAGGATGAACTCAAGTTCAAATGTGTCTATAACCATGAAATATAAACATATGAACTATCAACTGTAAAGTAAAACATCCGAACTAGCTGTTTTTATTCTACAATAAACAAGATACTCAGATTATGTCTACAGGTGTACTTACCCACTAAATCCATTAACACATCTCAAAATTAAGAGATTCACATGGTCTCAAGATGCCAGACTGGATAAAAATTACAACAACACTGTTTTGGTCGCCCTCTGAAACATTTAAATCTGTGCTGAGAGTAAGTGAAACACAAAACTATGATACTTAAACGCTGTGCTGGTTAACACAATCTTGCATCTCTCTGTTTATTAGCGACGGTACTCTAGTTTTAAACAGGAATTAGCATTGGAAATAAGGAGAGCAATGTCCTGAGTTACTCCTTTGAAGTATAGTTAACTAAGACTTATCCTTTGAAATTACTAATGATTATCCTACCCTGTTCATGTGAGAACTTAAGAAATCCCCCTCAGAATTCCATGACATCTTTACACATGAAATAAAAATGGATACACGTAAGAGATGCTCCTACAAATGTCACTTCTTAATTGAAAAACCACCTTGGCCAAAGAGACATTGTAGAAGTAAAATTACGCATTTTATTCATTCATTCCATCAGCTGAGAATCGCTCTATTGTACAAATACAGTATTGTACAAAAAAATCACAAAATGTTACAAAATAAAAAAGTACAAACTGCAGTATTTAATAAATATGACTAGTAGTTAAAGTGGAAATGAGATAGATTTTAGGTTGAGAACATTGTTTGACCCAGCAAACCATACAAGATTTGTTTACAGACATTTTTATTTGTACATAATACAGGGCAATCCTATTTTGCCTTTTGAAAGAATTTAAAAGGAATAAAATATTAAGACAGTATTCTCCTGCTATAGAACAACTGCCAAGGTTGATTTGAGCATTTATGCTAGTAGTTTTTTTTAATCTTAGTTGAATACAAGCAGCAGGAGGCTTATCTTGTCACAAAGTTAAAATCCTTTTATAACAAAATGACAAATATAAATAAAAACAATTCAGAGCACCAGACAATCTACTCTAAATGCCAACCAAAGTACAGAATAGTCATCACACTGCCATCTGCAAATATCAGACTCATTCAAGTAAGACCTGGTACTATCCCTTAAAGAAAATTCTTCCCACAACCTTCCCTTAAATATTTCTCTTTAAAAGGTTGACCATTTCTAGAAAAATAATGATTTCCAAAACAAACCTGTTTTTCATTAAAATGGAATGGGCCAATCATCTGGTAACACAAATGCATCAATATCCATTTGAAATAATTATCTAAGGATCATAAAATCCAAATCGAACATAAAATAACTACTAAATCACAAAGTCTGTCCAAAGGAATAAACTTCATATAAAGCACTTCTCTGGATTTATGCTGGAAAGCTGTTTGTCAAAATGGAACACGTCATAGATGAAGTTACACCAATTTTTAAAAATGTTGTGCAAAAATACATTTTTATAGAAAACAGATTACCAGGAATGAACAAATTTACACCGTGAGAAACTAGCTTGCAAATTAAGTAGTGCCAACTTTATACAGCAAATTATAAATAGCAGTAGGATCACCCAAAGCCATCATGAAACATCATTTAGGTGCCCAGCAACCTTCAGCTCTGAGGAGAAAACATTCAAAAAAATGATTAAGGCATTACACCTATGGTAAATCTACTAGAAGTTTGAAAGTGCTATTACCCTGATTAGAGTTCATAATTCTCCCAACACATTATGTATGCAATTCTCCCAGGGTGTACGTTTTCAGACACTTCAAGAGCATGCATTTTGTTCAATATACATTTTGGAGAGGGATATGGCCATGGATTTGGCAAGTTCTTCATCGCGTTTTCTTTGCACTTGAGTCTGTTTGCACCAATTGTCATACTCTGGGTTGGGGTAGGAGTGATCAAACACCGCATCGTAATGTCCATTACTGAGCCAACTGAGCCAAATACTAGGCCTTAGGGAATCCTCTGGGCCCAAATAGTGAATCATGGTAGATACCGTAGGGCTCTCCAACCTCCCTCCAGTAGTTAAATGTATATTCACATTCAGCATCTGCCCCATGGCCAGCAATTCCGGGTACCCGGCCCACGCCCCGTCTTGAGCAGCATTGATGATAAACTCCCCCACGTCGCCCTCAATCAGGGGGCTAAAGTGGTCGAGATGATCGGCAATGTAATGCACCGTCTGCTCCCTCAGCTCCCGGTGCAGGCTCTGGTCTCCGTACACCGTCTTGCTGACCGCGCGGTAGAGGCAGTTGCCGTCGGGAATGATGTGAAATCGGTACTTATTCCTCTGTCGCAGATACTTGTCCTGCCTCTCCACCTCCGCCAGGTACAGGGCCAGTTTCTCGTCTCTGGGATCCGACCTGGAGACGATCACTGCCTCGGCAGCGGCGCTCGGGACCGCCTCGCCGCTCCGCGCCGGGGGCGCCTCCGCCTCCGGGTCCGGCCGCCGTGCTTCGTCCGCGCCGGAAGGGTCGCTGCGGTCGCCCACCTTCTCCCAGCCCCGGAGGCTCCTCTCCGCCGGGTGCTCCTCGCCCCACGGCCCGAGGCTGGGCTCCGGGCTCCCCGGGGGCGGCGCGGGGCCTCGGTGCTTGGCGGCGGCCAGGGCCTGGCGGTGCTCGCTCAGTCGGAAGTTTCTGTCGGGACCCTCCCGGGCCGCGTCCGGACCCGCGGGCTCGGGGCAGTCGGGCCTCAGCAGCTCCTCCAGGAGCCAGGCGGAGGAGCCCCGGCGCGGCGGGACGGGGGCGCCCGGCGCCGGGGCCAGCAGGAGGCAGCGGCCGCGCTGAGCGGCGGGGGCCGCGGCGCCGGGCTCGGGCCCGTGCAGCAGGAGCCGGTCGGCGCCCAGGGCCCGCACGGTGATCTGCGCCGTGGACGTGTAGTGCGGCGGCAGCGGCGGCTTGCAGGACCCGCCGGGAGGGCCGGCAGCGGCCGAGGCGGGGGCGGCGGCCCCGGACACCATCTCGAAGCAGGAGGAGAAGGCGGGCATCTTGGCGGCGGGGGCGGCGGCGGCTTCTCGGGGCTCGGCGGCCGCGGCAGGCTGGCACTCACCGGTCTCGGGCTCTGGCTCGCCGCTGGTGGGTCCCGGGGGCTGCAGAGAGACCTTGAAGGGGGCGGCGGCGGCGGCGGCGGCGGCTGGGGGAGCGGAGGCTGCGGCCGTGGGACCCGGTCCCCCGGCTGGGTAGTGGGTGCAGACGCTGCTGTAGAGCTGCATGTCCCTGCCCGCCGCTCCGGCCCCTTATAGGCGCGGCGAGCCCGGGTGAGGGGGACACACCCTCCGGGCCCGGCGGAGGGGGCAGGCCGGGCGCGATGACCCAGTGCCCCTAGAATAGAAATGACCGAAGGGCCACCGGCCGCCGGCGCGTCAAGAGCCGCAAATAGCGCCCGGGTCCCCGCCAAATTCCTGCTGCGCCACAACGCGCGGTGGGGGCGGGGAGGGGACGCGCGCTCGACCCCTGCCGGCGCGCTCGGCCCGCAGACTCGGGGCGCCGCGCCCGCTGCCGCTGCTCCGACCGCGGCGGCCGCTGGGGACTCTCGGAGAAAGCCGCCCGCCCCGCTGGAGCGCGTCCCGCCGGCGAGAAGCAGTGCAGGGCGCGCGGAGGGGCCGGGAGGCGGGGCCGCGGTTGTTTACCTCAGGCAGCGCGGCCGCGTCACGTGGGCCCGCTGGAATGTGCGGCTCGTCGCGGCGCCCCATTCAACAGCGCGGGCTCGCCCCGCCCCCCCGGCCCACGCCCCGCCCCCCCGGCCCACGCCCCGCCCCCCCGGCCCACGCCCCGCCCCCCCGGCCCGTTCGGCGGACGTCACGGGCGTGGCCCGCGGCGCTGGGAGCGAAACGGGCGCGCTGGTGGGGCCCCGGCGGGAGATCGCTGCGGCGCGGCAGCCAGCGCGGTTAAGGCGGTTCTAGAAGCTGCGGGTGGGGAGGCGGCGGCCGTCCCGCGCTTTCCGCTCTGAGCCGCGGGTTACGGCGCTGCGCCATTCTGCGCTGCTGCTGCGCTGGGGGTGGGATGGGCACTGCCCGGGGAAGCTAAGCCGCTTTGACAGCGTGCATTCCGGAGGAAGCTTCCGGGTTCGCTATGGACGACGGAGCGCTGCCTTAAAACCTGCATGCCCTCTGCAGGGCCATGGCCCCACCGCCGACTTTTGATTTCAGTTCTTTGGATTAAAATGTTAAAATAGCGTGACGCCTCGCGTCCTCACCAAGACCTTGCTACCCTACTCAACCGAAAGCAACTTTTCTGCACCCCTGTCCCGTGTCGACTAGCGAACGCATGACTTGGGCGAAGGAAGCCTAGCAAACAGCCTTTCGAAACACCAAATGCTTAACCACATCGGGTCTTTGGAAGATTGGTGTAGCCGCTAACCATAGGTCAGAGTCAGATGCTGCTCCTCGAGACCGAGTAGAATACTGAAAAGAGTTAAGCCCCACTGTGTTTGTGTTAGTTGTACCCTCTCTGTAAAGGAAAAAGTATTCATAGGATGAACCATGTACTGATATTATAGAAGCGGGCAGCTTTTGCTGTATTCTGAGTTTTAACCACAGGCCCTAAACGTTCAAATTGAACCTGGCAGCTATCCCACCGTTTTAAGAAATGGGGAAATAGCTGTAAGCTACGGTGTGGAAGCACTCCCCTTCACACACACACACAACCTTTCGTTGACGTGTAAAGTCCTTGAAATGAAAATACTTTGTCCTGTTTGCTGTTTGGGTGACATCCCCTAGCACTGTACCTGGCGTAGAGTTAAAGCTAATATTTTACTGAATGAAGTAATTAACGGAGAATGAGTTCCCAAGGGCTTTCAGTCTGCAGAAACCAGAATTGGGATCCCAGTCTCCTGACGCTGGCCACCTGGCCATGGCTTTTAATTTGCCATGGCAGAGGTGGGGCATCCGTGACAGGCAGGATCCCAGCATTTAGCCTTTTGCTTAGGTCATTCCAACCTGTTCCTTAAATCATTAAGGAGGAAATACAAACTTCTGGTGACTACCCAGCTGGGATCTAGTAGTCCCCCTGGCTATCTAGAAAAGGGAGATTACTTCGATTTCATTATTGCTTTTGAGGGAGGATCTGTTATTCTGTGTCCTAAACACTACACTGAGGTCGGCCTTTAGCCTTTCAGTAGCTGGTTGTTCTAAAACAGAAGACAGGACAATTAATAAAATACATCTCAAATAATATTTACTAAGTACCCGTTATGTGCCTAGTAGAGCTAGTATAACAGGAACCTGGAGGGAGATAAGGAAACTTCCATTTAAATCCTAAAGCAAGATGCATTTTAACAGGTTGTGGTAAACAGGAAAAATGTACCAAATTAGGAACAGAAGGATATAAACAAAAATATGAAAATACAAAATTTTAACATACATGAAGGCTCTTTTTTCCCCCATTTTATCTTGCGGGATTGGGGGGAGGGTGTGGTGGGCTGTCCAAGACTGCATATTCACGATGGAATCTGTGTCCACTCTATATCTCAATCTGGAAAGTCTTCCCCTGGGGGAAATGATACCTAAGGGAGGTCAAAGCCAGAATGATTTCCAGTCTTAGAAATGGCAGTTGTTTTTTGCCCTAGAGAGTCCAGAGAAGGCAACTCCTTGCAAGTGCTAGCAAAGCATGAGGGTAGGAAAGAGAAGGACAAATCCAATTCCTTGATACTCCATCTGAAAAGAATTCCTGATGATTCCATCCTGGAAGATCATCTGCCTAGCATATTTTGGTGTTGTGAAGAAAATTGGCAGAAGTTTAGGAAAATAGGATTCTAAACCAAAATTACAGAATAGGCAAGAAAAACAGGAAATTTTAGCAACTACCAACCAAAGGATAGTAACCAGACAAGCAATAACGGACTCCACGATCAGTGAGGACTCTGAGATTCTCTCTCCCTCGCTCCCATCCTCCCCCCATCCTTCCCCTTGCATGCTCTTGCTCTCTCTAAAATAAACAAGTAAATAAATAAATAAATAAATAAATACATAAATGACTAAGTAAGTAAAATCTTAAGAAAAAAAACCTTACTCTAAAGTTATAGACATGGGGTGTCTGAGTGGCTCAGTGGGTTAAAGCCTCTGCCTTCGGCTCAGGTCATGATCTCAGGGTCCTGGGATCGAGCCCCGCTTCGGGCTCAGCGGGGAGTCTGCTTCCCCCTTTCTCTCTCTGCCTGCCTCTCTGCCTACTTGTGATCTCTCTCTGTGTGTGTCAAATAAATAAATAAAATCTTTAAAAATAAATACATAAATAAAGCAATGGCCATCAAAACCATGTGGTACTGGCATAGAGATCAGTGGAATAGAGTCCGGAAATAAAATCTATGTTTATGGTCAACTGATTTTGCAGGGGGCCGAGACTAATCAGTGGGAGAAAGAATAGTCTTTTCAGCTAATGGTGCTGAGACCACTGGATATCTGCATGCAAAGCAAGGAAGCTGGACCCTTACCTCACAACATATACAAAAGTTAATTCAAACTGGATGAAATGTAAGAGCTAAAACTATCAAATCCTTAGATGAAACTAGGAAATCCGGGGTGCCTGGGTGGCTCAGTGGGTTAAAGCCTCTGCTTCAGCTCAGGTCATGATCTCAGGGTCCTGGGATCAAGCCCCGCATCAGCGGAGAGCCTGCTTCTTCCCCTCTCTCTCTCTCTCTCTCTGCCTACTTGTGATCTTTGTCTGTCAAATAAATAAATAAAATCTTTTTTAAAAAATTGGGAAATCCCAGGACCCTTGGATCGGGGGAGGAGGGGGGTGATTTGTTAGATGTGACACCAAAAGCACAAATGACAAAAGAAAAAATAAATTGGATTTCATCAAAACTAAAAGCTTTGTGCTTCAGAGGATGCCCCAGGGAAAGTGAAAAAACAAAGTGAAGAGTGAGAGAGTATATTTACAAATCATGTATCTGACAAGGCACTTCGTATGTAAATGATATGTAAAGAAGTCTTGGAATTCAGTAATTAAAAGACAACCCAGTTCTTATATAGTCAAATATTTTTTTAAAAAGATTTATTTATTTGTCAGAGAGAGATAGACAGCAAGAGGGGTAACACAAGCAGGGGGAGTGGGAGAGGGGAGCCAGATGCGGGGCTCGATCCCAGGACCCTGGGATCAATACCTGAGCCAAAGGCAGATACTTAAGGTTGAGCCACTCAGGTGCCCCTAAATAGTCAAATAGTTTGAATAGACATTTCTCCAAAGATAATATTCAGATAGCAATGAAAAAAAAAAAAAAAACCAATCATTAGGGAAATGCAAATCAAAACCCACAGTGAGATGATAGACTTTATACTGATAAGGTGACTCTAATTTAAAAGAATCAGACAATAGCAACTGTTGACAAAAATGTGGAGGAACAGAACCCTTATACATTGCTTGTGGGATCTTATAAAGTGCAGACCCTTTGTAAAACAACAGTTCCTCAAAAGGTTACACAAAGAATTATCACATGATCCAGCAATTCCACTCCTAGTTATATAACCAAGAGAAATGAAAGCCTCTGTCCACACAAAAACTTGTTAAGTCAACTTTGTCATGGTAGCATTATTTGCAATACCCCAAAAGTGCTAAGGACCCAGTATCCATCAGTTTATGAGTAGATGAACAAAATATGGGAGATCCACAATGAAATATTCAACCATAAAAAGAATCATGGTACTACATTGGTGAACCTTGAAAACATTCTAACTGAAAGAAGCCAGACATGAAAGGCCACATGTGTCACCTAATTCCATTATATGAAATATCCAGAATAGGCAAATCCACAGAGATAGAAAATAGATGCGTTGTTGCTAAGGACTGGGGAGAAGGGCAAATTGGGAGGGACTACCAGTGGGAGTGGATTTCTACTTGGAGTATTGGAAATGCTTTCTATGGTGATGGTTGTACAACTCTGGAAATATACTAAGAAACAGTGAGTTGAACATTTTAAATGGGTGGGCTTTATGGTAGTGAGTTACGTCTAAATAAAACTGTTCTTAAAAATCCTACTAGGAGTCACACATTTCACATACCTTCATGGTTTTTCTGACAAATTCATGGTACGTGTATGGCAGCTTAAGTGTAATTGTTAAGATGATATCAAGGAGTTGAAGCTTACTAAAACCAAATTATTTAGGGCCAGGTGAAAGGGTATTTGAAAAGCTGGGCTATTTGAATTTAGAATTTTGTTTTTGTCTTAAACTTTTTATGTAATCATCTTGGTATAACAAATAATTTTACATTCTGTTCAACTAACAGTTATTGGGAACTAATACTCACAAGGCATATGGAAATATGTTCCAACTTAACCATATATAGAAACAACCAAACTTAAAATATGTAGAACGTTGTTGAAAAATTCTGAAAAGTGCCTGAGACACAGCAGGCTCTCAATAAATATTTTCTAAATATTGTCAAGGAAAAATGGAACTTAAGCAACGAAGGCAGGCATCTTGGGAAATATTGTGTGGGTTGACATATATTCATTCTATTATACTGACAATTTAAAGTGAACAAACAAATAAATAAATAAATAAATAAAGGGCAACATAGCATGCAAACAGCTCAGTGTGCTCTCCCCAGCACATTTACTGCTGCTGACATGCCACTGGCTAGAAGTGAAATTTCCAGGCAACAGTGGAAGCTCCTCTTAATTATTTACACCTTATAGCTCTTCTGAAATTGTATTTATTAGTATCACTGAAAATCCCGTTATCTAACTGATCTTATAATTTCAGGAACTCTAAATTAATTCAGGATAACTAGACCAAGTAATCAGTAGATTTTTGCTTTTTTTTTTATAATATGAGGAAGATTTTTGCTTTTTATAGGAAAAGAGAAATAGGACAAGGAATGGAGAGAAGGCTGGGAAGTATGTGTAATCATTTCCCAAGCTTAGGCTTGGAAAATGTGCTGACCTGACCCTTTTGATAAATAGTCCAACAGTTCCCCTAGTGACTAGCAATATGGCTCAGGTCCCTGTTCACGCAATGGCATTTTTCTTGCGGATTCAATGGACTATTGAGAGAACAGAAGGAAAGCCAGGCCTGGTATTCACAGGGAGGTTCAGATGACATAATCTGAACAGAATTATCGGTTCCCACACACAGCTTTGAATCATTCCAGCATGAAGGGGAGGAGCTCAGACACCTCAGGTGTTCCCTGAACTGTGTTCATCAGATCTGGTATTATATTAGCAAAGGAGCAGTTAAACCAGAAATATCTTGTTCTGTGCTCTGTTACCTACTTCTGATAGCCTTAATATGATGATTAGGCCTCTTAATAATAACTAGGCCTGCTAGTTGGAGAGGTAGAAATGAAAATGTAAGATTAGGGCTCCTAATACGGTTTGGGTATCTGTGTCCCCCGGAAATTCCTCTGTTGAAATCCTAACACCCTAACCTGCAAACATGATGGTATTAGGAGGTGGGGACTTGTGGAAGAGTTTAAATCACAAGGGTAGAGCCCTCATGAATGGGATTAGTGCCTTACAAAAGAGGGTCCAGAGGTCCCTGGCCCCTCCCACCATGTGAGGACACAATGAGAGGTTTGTGACCCGAAAGGGGGCTCTCACCAGATCTGACCATGCTGGCACCCTGATCTCAGACTTCCAGCCTCCAGAACCGTGAGAAATAAACTTCTTTTTTTTTAACCCATCCCCTTTTTTAAACTGCCCCCCCCTTTTAACCCCACCCATGAGAAATAAATTTCTGTTGTTTACAAGCTATCCCCACTAGCCTACGGTATTTTGTTGTAAAAGCTGGGATAGATGAAGACAGCCCCTGCCTATAAAGGGCTTAACATAAAGTAGCAAAAACAAGGCATTCCACATAGGGTGCCTGCGTGCGTGCATGTGCACACCCACACACACACACACACACACACACACACACACAACATATATACACACACACAGTAACAATGCAGTGAGTGCTGTAATCTGTTGCCAAAGGTGGTTCTAACATTACTCAGTCATCTGGTTGTTTGCCCACACTTTAAATATCCACAATCTTCCTTGTTTACATAGTTAAATACCGTAAAGAAGTGAACAAGGTAGCAAGATGGCTCACTGGCTCGTCCCTCCTAGGGACCAATGAGAAGCAGGGAGGCGCCTTCATACTCTTCCCTGTCTCCACAGAGGTTCAAGGCCAGGCTGGGAGACACACCCTTTTTACTAAGAGGTCAATTGTGAAAATGCCCAGCCATTATAGAACTATATTGCCAAAACTTAAGAAAAGGAAAGAGTGGAGGATAGACATTAAGCTACTTTTTTTTTTTTTTAATGTGTTATAAAAGGGGCACCTGGTGGCTCAGTCGGTTAAGCATCTGCCTTCAGCTCAGGTCATGATCCCAGGGACCTGAGTTCAAGTCCTGCATCCAGCTCCCTGCTCAGTGGGGAGTCTGCTTCTCCCTCTCCTTCTGCCCCTTCTCCTGCTCACGCTCTCTTGCACGTGCTCATTCTCTCTCAAATAAATAAATAAAACCTTTAAAACAAAACATATATATACATATATATGCATTATTTGCTGATAGCATTTTAATAAATCAGTTATCCTTAAGTCTTTTAGAAATCTTGTCATATCTTTGCATAACGGTGTATGTAAGTGCCAGATAGTTTTTGTGGCAGGTGGATCTGCATTGTGTTATCTGCTTAATTATACCTTAAAATATGAAGATAACTAAAGAATATACGCTTTAAGGTGATTATTGCTTCCTCTGACTCTATACTTATAGTGAAAATTTTAATATTCCTTACCAGGTCTCAAAGCCTGTCAATTCTGGTTACCTTATTGATATAGCTATTTCATCTAGTAGCTTACTGCAAAGTGGTATAAACTATGATGAACTTCCATCTTCTTTTTTAGAGTTGTTTAAATTCTGGATTTCTTTATGCAGTGACTTTCCACTTGTCTTTTTACTACAACCTACAATAAGAAACAGATGTTGGGACCACGTATTCTACTGCGTATATATGTAGAACTGAAACAAGTCTCCTAAGATGCTTATATTTACTACATACATGCGTTCTCTTCTATTCCTTCTTTTAATTTTTAACAATTTTATTTATTGATTTAAGAGAGAGAGTGTGCACACGCAAGTTGGGGGAGAGAGAGACAGAGGGACAAGCAGACTTCCCACTAAGCAGGAAGCCTGACATGGTGCTTGATCCCAGGACCCTGAGAACATGACCTGAGTGAAACTCAGATACTTAAACAACTGAGCCACCCAGGCACCCCTATTCCTTATTTTAAATGTTGATGATAACCCCAAATTCATTTCATGGCCTACCAATGGTGGTGACTTGGAATTTGAAAACAATTATGGCCCTAGTTTTTCTCTGATTAATCATTGTATTTACAGTTTATTCTGATCCTTTTCCCTTGATACATTTGCTGAGCAGATGGAATCATTGAAGGACAATATAATTTTTCATTAAGCGAACTAACCTTTTTATGTTAATTTTATGTATGTTAATTTATGTTCCAGCATACTTTTAAGAGTGAAAGGGGTTCCTCTTAATTATTGCAGTTGTCAGGGATAAGCCAAAAGTGTCCTAGACAAAATCGCAGGTGGGGTCACCCCATCAATTAATGACAAGAGAAAATAGTTATTTTCATATTTTTCCCCATTTTCTCCTAAAGCCTCCATTCCTCTGTCATACTCATGGAAAATCTAAGATCTCTGATGTTCGGCGTATGAGTCTTATAATTTGCTAGTATCTGCTAGAATCAGAAGCTCTGGTTTCTATCCTCAACTTCAAAACTAAACGATTGGTTTTGAACAAATCTTTGTAACTCCCCGGCCCTTATTTCATGTAAAAAATGAGGGTTTAACGATCTCAACAATTCCTTTCAACCTTTTTTTTTTTTTTTGAAGATTTTATTTATTTACTTGACAGAGATAGAGCACAAACAGGGGGAGCAGCAGGCAGAGGGAGAAGCAGGCTTCCCGCCAAACAGACAGCCTGACATGGCGCTCAATCCCAGGACTCGGATTGTGACCCCAGCAGAAGGCAGATACTTAACTGATTTAGCCACCCAGACGTAACTGACCTAGCCACCCAGGTGCACCTCAACCTCAAAATTAAATGACTTTGGGGCGCCGGGCTGGCTCAGTAGGTAGAGCATGCGACTCTTGACCTTGGAGCGGTTGAGTTCCAGTCCCACATTCGGTGTAGAGATTACCAAATAAATAAATAAATAAACAAACAAATAAAGTTTAAAAGAAATTAAATGACTTTATGCCACAGGAAACAATATGAAAACGGCCTTAAAAAGCTTATAGTATAAATGAGGTAACTCGGTCATGTAATACCCCAAAGTATTGTTTCTTAGAATGTTTCAATATAAATGCCTGAATAAAATAGCAGGACTGGGCTCAAAGAATTAGCAGCCAAATATGCAGCAGAGTTGGAGGCCTCAAGGGTATCCCTTCTTTTATCTGCCCAGCCACAATTCCAAAAAAAGGACAAGATGATTCAGTTAGAGTAAGTTTCCCAGAGGAAACACAGAAAAACATGTAGGAAGAAACAAGAGTCTGGGATTGAAGAAAACCATGCTAAAAAATTAAATGGGAGGTTAACGACATTTTGGATGTCACAATTTTAAGAGTAGATCCTATTTAAAATTTTGGTTGTGGCATTGTGTGTCAACTAACACATAAAAATAAATAAATAATAACATAAAATCAGGGCAGCTGAATAAGTTAATCCTCATAATTTCATTCAAAGTAAATGAAACACAGCACATCTGGTTTTAAGAGTTACTGACTAGAGAGGGCATTTGTCATGTTTGTCCCTGCCCAGCAGCTTTTGAAACATCCTTTTCATCTGGTTAAGAGCCCTTCCTCCCCAGCAAGAAGACTGGATTGACTCTCCCAGAACCGTGAAATGAGGTCCAGTATCTGACCAAGGCTCCAGCCATTAAACACCCCACACGCCCAGGACTTAAATTCAGAAGAGAATAACAGGAACGAACGGATGCATGGGGGAAAGCCTCTCTTGCCAGGGTCACCAGCATCATCTGTGCAAGAGTGGAGCCCGTGTGAGCACTGGTGGGGTGATGGAGCCTCCTCCCGAGGGTTAACGTGGGGGCTTGTTCCAGCCCCACTCTGACTTGCCTGGGGAAGTCTCTGCACCTCCTGACATTATGCAATGTATTCAAAGCTACTTAGAGTAAATGCTGTTGTACCATCAACAATACTGAGGGCTATCGTAGCTACAGTCTGTTTGGTCTAGCAAAGTTTTACTAAGGAGAAAGAGATTAGTTTTGTCCTAAAGGACACAGGCTGGTATGAGACAATGAAGACCCTCTTCTGGACAAGGAATATGCTGGGGCAGGAGAATAATAAGGCTGGTTCTGGGGAAGTCGACGCAGAGCCACTAAAAGACTCTGAAACCTAAGCCTACTGACATACGTGTTCACGATTTGGAGAGCAAAAGGTAGTCATTTTAAGGTTTTCTTCCATGTGAAGTGATTAGAGCTGATGTTGGCAACAAAGACATGCACACTTTCACAATTAAGTTTGAACACTTCACTTCAGTGATCTCAATATTGTCATTCCATTAGAATTCCCGAAAGATGCATCTAGAAGAAAACAAACAAACAAACAAAATCTCTTGAGAATAAAGAGACAGTTGGGAAGAAAAGTGGTGGAGGAAAAAAAAAAGGGGGGGGATTTTTAGATCCTAAAGATGGGCAGCCGTGTTGTGAAATCAGAATCTTGTGCATGAAGCTATCATGGCCAAGCTGATTATCTGACTGTATTAATGAGTTGTACATACCAATACATGATTGTTTCAATTATATAACTGATGCCTGTAATATTACCAGGATTCCTGGGTTAGGCATCCCACAGTCTGTTTAGTGATCTTATATATATGCTGTCTGTGCTATGACTGTCACTATGGATGGGAAAGATGGAGACAATATAGGAGAAGTATTTTTGTTTGTTTGCTTTTAAATATTTTTAAAAAGATTTTTATTTATTTGATAGAGATCACAAGTTGGCAGAGAGGCAGGCAGAGAGAGAGAGAGGAGGAAGCAGGCTCCCTGCCGAGCAGAGAGCCCGATGTGGGGCTCGATCCCAGACCCTGAGATAACGACCTGAGCTGAAGGCAGAGGCTTAACCCACTGAGACATCCAGGTGCCCTAAGAAGTATTTAATCTGAGTGTTCTCAGAATGGATTCTCACTCTCTCTCTCTTTTGGAATATGTAACTTTCACAAGTGTTACACTCCCATGTATATACTGAGATTTGGCGTAGGTGGAGGGGTAATATGAGGAAGTAAAATATGGAAATAAATTTTTTAATCCCTACAGCTCTTTTGTGAGTGGGGGAGGGGCACAGGGAAAGGGAGAGAGAGAATCTTAAGCAGGCTCCACGCCCAGCTCAGAGCCCAACTCGGGGCTTGAGCACACAACCCCGAGATCATGATCTGAGCCAAAATCAAGAGTTGGATACTTAACTGACTGAGCCACCCAGGCAGCCCTTTATAGCAATTTTATTTTATTTTTTAAAGATTTTATTTATTTATTTGACAGACAGAGTTCACAAGTGGGCAGAGAAGCAGACATAGAGAGAGGAGGAAGCAGGCTCCCTACTGAGCAGACAGCCCGATGTGGGGCTTGATCCCAGGACCCCGGGATCATGACCTGAGCCGTAGGCAGAGGCTTTAACCCACTGAGCCACCCAGGCACCCTGCTATTTTATTTTTTAAGGCATCTCTCTACCCAACATGGGGCTTGAACTCTGAACTTGAGAGTTAACATGCTCTACCGAATGAGCCAGCCAGGGGCCCCATCCTATAACTATTATCAAGGCACTGTAGCTGTTTCTCGTAGGTGAGGCAAGGTATGAGCCATGAGTCCTTCTGTCTTGTAGCCTGCAACAGAGGTCCTTTCCCTCCCATTTATGAAAAAAAAACTGGGATAAATTAAACAAGAAAACTCTATGCATAACTTTGAATCCACTCTAGTTTATATATTAAAAAAGAAGTAATTCCAAAAGAAACTTACTATTATTAACAGCTGATTGCAATTGCATCTGTATTATCTGTCAGTACAGAACTACTTTGCACCCCTCTCATCTGGACTAAAGAATCATAATGATTCACCCTGGAAAATGCACAACAAATACAGTGGAAGATTTGAGGGAAGAGATGCGTGACTATCCCCCCCAAATATAAAGATCAGTAGTATATTAGTTATCTTTTTCTGTGTAATAAATGAGCTCAAAACATAGTAGTTTAAAGGATCAGCCCACATTTATTATCTCTTATAGTGTAGATAGAACATAAATGCAGTAATAGTTTGGCTTAGTAGTTTATAAAATCAGCCGCAAATGGTGGGAGAGGCAAGTTCAAGAAAAACTTGCCTGGGACTGGAGGATCTGTTTCCAAGCTGGCTCGCTCCCAGGAGTGGCTAATTGTTGCTGGCTGTTGGCCCATGGGCTTTTCCCAAAAGGCTCCTCATGTCTTTATGGTGTGGTGGCTCACGCCTCCCTTTTGCTCAAAAAAGGAGCAAAGCAAAAGCTTCCATGACTTTGATGACCTGGTCTTGATGTCACACTCCCTTATCTCCGCTGTAATCTGTGAATCACACAGGTCAGTTCTGACTCAGTGTGAAAACAGACTGCTGGAAAGTGAACTCCGTGAGGTGAGGACTGCTGGGGGCCATCTTGGAGACAGAATATTACAGAAATTAGGGAAATAGGATTAGGAAAAGAGCCGTGTTTCCCCTTTAGGTAATAAGAGATGAAAGAATGGAGAACTTTTCTTTATAGAAAGGGTCTCCGGGGGCATCTGGGTGGCTCAGTGGGTTAAGTCTCTGCCTTCAGCTTAGGTCATTATCTCAGGGTCCTGGGATCAAGTCCCGCATCAGGCTCTCTGCTCGGCAGGGAGTCTGCTTCCTTCTCTCTCTCTGCCTGCCTCTCTGCCTACTTGTGATTTCTCTCTGTCAAATAAATAAATAAAATCTTAAAAAAAGAAAAAAAAAGAAAGAATGAAAGAAAGAAAGAAAGAAAGAAAGAAAGAAAGGAAGGAAGGAAGGGTCTCTGGAACCTAGGACCTGGGTAGAAGAGAAAGCTTGGTCCCCAGAGGAGCCTAGATCCTAGGGATATATTTAGGAAAGTAGAACATGGGGGAGAAAGAGCTGAATGCCTGGCAATGTGGGATTTGTACCAGGCTCTTCCTCAGAGCTTAGATCCCAAAGGGATCCTTCAGGTTTCCTAGAGAAACTTCCTTTAGGTCATTAAACTCATTTCATCAAAATACAAAGGGATCCTGGGGCTCAAGGGAGAAATTACTTAAGCGTAAAGCCTGTGAACTAATATAGTGGTCAACCAGTCAACCTCGTGCCCTAGTAGACCTCGTGAGCACGTCTTCCTGGATGTGGCAGAGAATGAGGAACGGTAACAGGACTGGCACCACATGGCTGTGCTCACACCAGGTCTGCATTGTCACTTAGCTGGGTGCTCTGTAAGCATGAATCCCATGAACACTACCAGGCCACCATTGCATGAAGACCAGTAGGGAAGGAACTAATTATTGTTGAGCATTCCAACCTGTGCTGGGCACCAGGCTAGGGGGTTTCTATACACTTATTGTTTAATACAACTCCCTGCATTTCACAAAGGTGGAACTAAGGATCAAAGTAGTTAAAGGGGTCAGGGTCTACTAATTGTTTCCCAACATCCATGTTTTCCTTCTTCCTTTTAGTATTAGAACCTCCGTGGTTTCAGCTAGGTACACAGCTGGCCAGCTAGAGACTACGATTCTCAACCTCCCTTGCAGCTAGGTAGTAGCTGGTAATAGGTAACAGGTAATAAGACTAAGTGATTCAATAATAATCAATGGAATATGACTAGAATAGATGTATGTAACTTATAGGTCATACCTTTTGAAAGAGTGCCGTCCACTGACCTATATTTCCCCCATCCCCAGCAGGCGGGAACATAGATGTGGAGCTGAGTCAACTTCCACAATGCAGATAAGACCACAACCTTATTACGGCATGGCAGAACCCAAGTTCTTAGATGACCGCATGAAGCTGCCTATCAGCTTGGACTTCCTGCCATCTTGGACTTTTAAATGTGAGAGAAATAAAGTAATTTATATTATGTCAGCCACTGTTATCTTGATCTCTAAGAGAGCAATTAAACCCATATTACTAACCAACACTTGAACTTGTCCGAGATCACCCGGCCTTAAGTGGCAGATCCAAAACATTTTTGCTTTCAAGCTTCTTCTCTATCACACTTGAACCAGGAAGGTGTCCTTGTCAAGGACAATGTTACTTCTTTTTTTAAGTAATCTCTACACACAACATGAGGCTCAAACTCATGACCCTGAGATCAAGAGTTGCATACTCCACTGACTAAGCCAGCCAGGTGTTCCAGGAGAGTGTTACTTTTGCTCTCGAATGCTCCTGTGTATTCTAAGACCTCAATAAATATTTGAAAATGGGAGAGTTCATTTGGACAATTTTATGCCCTTATTTAGTGAAGAACCAAAACTATGTTTCCTTCAATGTTGAGCACAATCCATCTCCATTAGGATGAATGTTACAGTTTTCAAAATTTGGGCTCTGCTTATGTTCTGTTTTGGGGTTCTGACTCATTTTTCTTTGGAAGAGAAGTCTATTTGAAGGATGTTAAATTTACTGATTGTTTTCAAATGCAGTGTTCTCTGAGCACATTTTTCTGTAGCTTATACAGATGCCTACCATCTTGCCATCATCTTGCCATCTTTATATAGCTCTTCCTATTCATCCTAAAAATAAGAACATGTACTGCTAATATTAAGCCAATACCTACTGGTCTAAGCATACTGGTTGCTAATAAATATTGAAATAGTTCCATATTCCTTGGTAAACAGCCAACACCCTACCACTTCAGAGGTTTCCCAGCTGTTCTAACATCTATGGTTCCTTCTTCACCCAGAAACCAACAGGGAGCCTCCAGCTCTGTGGCCTGAGTCCTTTCAGATTGATGAGTGCTTCTATTCTATTGGTTACTAAATATTTTTAATGGCACTTCTGGAAGCACATCCAGCCTATGGCTTACAAAGTAACTTTATGATAATTTTTGAAACTCTTTGTTTCAACAATGCCTTTAAGAAACCTATAAGTGTAGGGGCACCTGGGTGGCTCAGTGGGTTAAGCCTCTGCCTTCAGCTCAGGTCATGATCCCAGGGTCCTGGGATCGAGCCCCGCATCAGGCTTTCTGCTCAGCAGGGAACCTGCTTCCCTCTCTCTCTCTGCCTGCCTCTCTGCCTACTTGTGATCTCTGTCTGTCAAATAAATAAATAAAATATTTTAAAAAGGAAACTTATCAGTATAAAGATACTATTCTGATAGTTTCATGTGTGCTCAAAGACTTTATATATATTTCCATAATTCAAGGTATACATTTGTAACATTCTTCCAACACCTTCCCACCAATTCCACACTTACCTTATTAGGCATACACACACGCACACACAGAATCATTAAGTTAACACGAAACAGCACTATGGGGGATGTAAATTAAACATAATCCAAACATATTCAAAACTACTCTGTAGTTTAACCACTTTTCCCAAATAACTCTATATTCTCAAAATGAAAAGTATCCTGTTTGTTTACACTGTCAAATGACGTTCTCTAAAGCTGAGGTCCACACATCACATAAAGCCTCACTTGCACTGGTAATCATAGTTAAGCCCTGGTTTAAAGTGAAATATTTCTCCTTTCCACTTTCTGACAATCTTAGCAGAATGTTTATAGCTTTTATTGTCAGCTACAGTAACTGTACTTGACAAAGGTATTAGAAAATATTTGAGATATAAAACATTAAACACCATGTCTGACATGTGATCAGTGCAAAAAATATTAGTAATGATGATGACGATCATGATGATATCTCCAAACTGCAGATCTTGTCCTGTTACCCTCCTCTGCTTAAGATTCTGTGTGTCTCAGGGACGCCTGGGTGGCTCAGTTGGTTGGATGACTGCCTTCGGCTCAGGTCATGATCCCGGAATCCTGGGATCGAGTCCTGCATCAGGCTCGCAGCTCCATGGGGAGTCTGCTTCTCCCTCTGACCTTCTCCTCACTCATGCTCTTTCTCACTGTCTCTCTCTCAAATAAATAAATAAAATCTTAAAAAAAAAAAAAAAGATTCTGCCCCATTGATTTTCTCAGCACAGATGAGGGGACTTGGTGGTCAGGCTCTTCTTGGCTTTCTTTTCATCCCTCATCTCTCAAAACCCATGCTCTGTTTCCCCTTTACCTTCTAATCATAAGAAACTTCATTAAGTCCCCTAACGAGACCAGGTCTCTCTAATCAGTAGGCTTCGGCATGCTCGAACTGCTCCCTTTGCTCGAACACTTTGCCTGGGTAATTCTTATTCTTCCATAGGGTCTCAATTTAGATGATGCCTCTCCCTTGCAAGTCCGGGTTGGATGTCTTGTCGATATTTTCATAGTAGCCTGAGCCTCATTATGCTGGGGTACTGTGTGGTTACTTGCCCGTTTCCTAGATCACAGGCTTTGTGAACATCAGGAAAAGATCGGTCCATTTTCCCTGCTGTGTCTCTATGCAGGCTGCAGGTTAATAACATAACTGCTGAATAAATCAATGTTTTAAAGAGGAATATGTGCTTCTCTCAAAAACCCTTCTACTTTAAGGAAGTTCACATATAACTAAAAAGACTGAAAACAAAACAGAAATCTCTATTTTTATTGAATTACTACATGTAAATATATAAGTATGTCTTCTATGTTTTAGACAGCAACCTATGTTTTCATATCATAGCCTATAAAATGGGTAAGAATATTTACTCAATTGAAGTGAACTATGCAGCAAAGGAGATTTTAAAAACTATGTATTGGGGTGCCTGGGTGGCTCAGTTGTTAAGCATCTGCCTTCGGCTCAGGTCATGATCCTAGGATCCTGGGATCGAGCACTGCATTAGGCTCCCTGCTTGGCGGGAAGCCTGCTTCTCCCTCTCCCCTTCCCCCTGCTTGTGCTCCCTCTCTTGCCGTGTCTCTCTCTGTCAAATAAATAAAATCTATTAAAAAATAAAAAATAAAAATACTATGTATTATAAATTACTAATTTTTAGTAGTAAGCTAATAGGCTTCTTGTATACATTTTACATCTTTTCTCATTAAACACATCTTTAATAAATATTTTTGAAATTAATGAAGTGCCCAGAATAAACTGAATTATATTTTAAAAATATAATCTATATTTAATTTACCTCTTTCCTAAATCTCTTAATTATAGTGTTCTTAACTAGCTTCACTATATGTTTTTTTTTAAATCCAAGCAACCTGTAATCAAATCTATCTTGTCACAAGATAGAGACAAATATTCCTATGTACCTATAGAATGAAAAGGGGCAGATGAATCTTAAACCTTAAAGTAAGTACAAATAACTAGTATAATTATATCATATTTAATTAGGAATCTTTTTCAAATGAACTTATATACACCATACATACCTGGTTCTATTTCTGTTGTTGAGTGGTAAAAACCATTCTGTACTCTTGATGAAAACAATGTTACAAGCACTCAGATAAAGACTTACTTCAAAACTAAAGTCCAAAAAGGAGAGAAGGCCTTCAACCTTCTGAAGGAAAAAAAAGTTGAACCAAATGTCTAGAACTCTTTCCCAAGTGGCAAATTAAATAGATTCCTTGTTACAAGTAAAGGAGTGTTGTTGCTTTTAGATAACTGTCACTGCTTTTAGACGACCGACCTCAATCTGTGGTCACATTCTCTGATGGAAGCCAAAGCTTTAGTGCAGGCAAATTTACCAAAACTACCTGTTTTTAGGCAAAAAGAGGTATAGAGAATTGGGAATGGATTTTTAGATTGCATGGGCAAAAAACGGAAAGAGATTGCTGGTCAAGGTGCTCAACCAAGTTGAAGGAAGGAGAGAGGACTCAGATCTGTAGAAGCAGCCTCAAGCTAGATGGAAGATGTGGAGTTTCCGGGAATCAGGAGTGGTCTAAAGAAATGAATCTCTAAGTGAAAAGCCAACTGTGGGATGGGAGAAAATACTTGCAAATCACATATGTGATAAGAGATTGACCCAGAATGTATAGGAATTCTTACAACTCAACAATGATAAGCCAATCCGATTTTAAAAATAGGCAAAGTGTTTTAATAAACATTTCTCCAAAAGGAATACAGGGGTGGCTAATAGGCCCATGAAAAGATGTTCGACATCATCAGTCTATACAGAAATGTAAATGGAAAACCACAATTGATTAAAACTTCTTTCTGGACTGTTTTTAAAGGAAATGAACACAAATATATAGAGACAGGAAGTAAATGAGTGACTGAAGGGGTGGGGGTGGGGGAGATGGAGAGTTACAGCTACTGGCTGAGAGTTTCTTTTGGGGTGATGAGATGTTCTAAAATCGGTTGTGCTGGGGCGCCTGGGTGGCTCAGTGGGTTAAGTCTCTGCCTTCGGCTCAGCTCGTGATCTCAGAGTCCTGGGTTCGAGCCCTCCTTGGGCTCTCTGCTCAGTGGGGAGCCTGCTTCCCTCTCTCTCTGCCTGCCTCTCTGCCTACTTGTGATCTCTCTCTCTGTCACATAAATAAATAAAATCTTTAAAAAAAAATAAGAAAATAAAATTGGTTGTGCTGATGGTTGACAAGTGTGAATAGGCTAAAAACAGTTGACTCATACTCTTGGAATAGGTGAATTGTACTGTACGTGAATCATATCTCAACAAAACGGGGAAAAGACAATAAGAAATGTTAGCAAATATGTGGAGAAATTAAAACCCTCACAATTCACAGGTGACAATATATAGTGGTAAAGCAACTCTGGAAATCAATTTGGCAATTCCTCAAAAGGTTAAATATAGTTACCATAGGACCTGACAATTCACAGGTGACAATATATAGTGGTAAAGCCACTCTGGAAATCAACTTGGCAATTCCTCAAAAGGTTAAATATAGTTACCATAGGACCTGGCAATTCTAGTCTTAGGGATCTATGCAAGAGAATCGAAAACGTATGTCCGCAGGGAAACTTGGAAATGAATGCTTAGAGCAGCAGTATTCCTAACAGCCTAAAAGTGGCAACAAACATCAGCAGCCATGAATGGATAAAGAAAACACAGCACACCAGCACAACGGTGTGTTAGCAATAAACAAAAAATTAAATACTGATTCATGTTATGACATGGATGAACTTCAAAACCCTTAAACTAAGTGAAAGAAGTCAGTTACAGATGACCACATTTGTGGAATCCCATCGATACGAAATGTTCAGCATCGGCACATCTATAGAGACAGAAAGTAGAGTCGCGGTCGCCTAGGACTGAGAGGTAGAGGAATAAGGAGGAAAGGGAGGAGGGATTGTTAACAGATCTAAGATTTCTTTGGAGGACGGTGCAAATGTTCTAAAATTAGTGTGTGTTAATGGTTGCACAACTCGGCAAATATATTTTAAAACATGGAACATAGGCTTTAAATGGGTGTGCTCCCTCATACATGAATTATATCTCCATCGAGCTTCTAAAAAAGAATCAGTTGCGAGGTACACTATCCACACTTGGTTTTCACCCTCTTATCCACTCCCTCAACGTGTGGCTTTTTCCTTTCACTGGTTATCTTTCTTGGGTAGGATGTATGTTCCTTGTACCTAGGGAGCTAAGTTGAACGCTTGCTATTTTTTGCCTAAAAACCAAATAACTCAGTTGGCATACTGCCTCTTCCTCTTTCTGGTGTCAGGGATTACTGTTCTAGATAGAGTCTAAATGAAGCAATCTCCAGAGAGATATTTGAGTAATCCCGCAAGAATAGTCAAGTCATTCTCACTGTGCCAGGAGACTTTCTAACCTACACTGCACTGAATGTGCTTGTGCTGCAAAATTTCCACTGTCGCTCTGTAAATCTCCCTAATGTAAGGATTTGTCATTCATTAAAATAGCTTCTGGTTAGACATTTTGGGATTGTGCAATCTTTTTTTTTTTCCCAAGAGAGGAATTTCCCCTTGCTCTCTGGCTCTTAAAGTGAGGTCAGAGCCTCAAAAATACCATACTGTATCATTTATTTGGACGTTTTCTTAGAACAGGATTAACTTTGGGAAGAGTTTAGTCGGTTACAAATGACTCAGAATGATAAAAGATGAGTCACGGAGCATTGCTGAAACTGTGGCCTCTTCACTACAACCTTAGGGATATTGGATTTCTTTGCAGCTTGGCAACCATAAACATATATTGATTAGTTTAATGGATTCCTTCTGAGTCTGGGAATGAGGACATAGGCAGAAAGTTCTTAGTACACCAATAAATGCTATCAATCATTTTTTGATACTTGGAAAAAATACCAGACTCAGGAAGCAAAGTTCAACCACATAGCAATTTTTGCATTACTGGAAAACCCTTTAAGAAGAAAGGTACTCTCGGTTGAACCTCTCCTTACTCAATAATATACAAAGATCAAGTGATTTTTATTAAAAAACAGAGTTAAATTTTAGGGGAGGGGAGCTATTTCTTCTGAAACCACTCCTTGAGAAACTATCTGATTATCTCTACCTCAGGAAATATCTGTTTAACAGAATACTTTTTGATAAAACCACATGATAATGACTAAGATCCTTTGTATATTCTAGGCACTGTTTAAGGATGTTAACCTGTATAAACTCAGTTCAAACTTACAGCCCCTGCACGAGATAGGTACTATTATTATGGCCACTTTATAGATGATGAAATTAAGGTACAGAAGACACAGGAAGTGGCAGGGCAGGGCCTTGAACCCAAGACAGTCCCACTCCGGTGCAAACGTTCCTCATTGCTGTGCCATAGTGCTTTTTCAGGTTACAGTCTTTAATGGGAAGAAAGGAAATTCATTGCAGTCTCACAAAGGGATCTTTGCAATGAAGCTGAATTCAGTTAATGTTCATTCTGAGGGTCTTTTGGCCCTTTTTTTTTTTTTTTTGAGTGAAATTTCTGGGATCCATCTGAAATCTTGCGCATCAGAAAGGAGAATGCATTGCTCTGTAAACGTGTGTATCTAGTTGACTCGGATTGATCACTCACTGCTGGGAGAAAGCCAAGTAGATGGAGGAACGACATCTGTCAGCAACAGAGAACAGGCTCTTAATATGCAGCTCTTAGATAGTATCTTCATTTAAAGAGTGACTTCAAGTTAATTCCAGTGATAACTGGAGTTTTGCATGTGGAAAGAAACTGAAAGGACTTCAGCATCTGGGGATCAAGGCTGATGCTACAAGGCATTGCCTCACTCCAGGTTTACACATGATACTCCTTAATTCAGATGTGCTTCCCAACTTCAAACTAGTTTGTCATGTTTTTCCTCATGTTAGAACTGATTACTAAAAGCCTTCCATATTTCAGACATTTTTAAAACCGCAGGAAAGTCATAATAAAACTGAAAAAAGAGATTCTGATCTCTTGGGACATTAGTGGTATTTGCTGAAATTTGTGACATAACCGGTGGTTTCCACCAGGAGTCCAGGAATATAATAATAAGGAGTTAGAGCTACTTTCAGTATTCTTAAAAGTTGAGTAAAATCATAATTCTGTAAAGATACACAAGCTAATTAAATATCAATGTCTCTCTATTTTTTAATTGGAATATATCAACAGTAATTCATGTGGAAGTTCTTTAGAAAGGGCCTGTTTCATTCATTTTTCTTGAGACAGTGCTCAGAACATGCCTGGCACGTGGCAGGAAGGAAACAGTTATCTAGTGAGGTGACTACATACCAACGGAAGCTCTGATTGGCTGCTGATGACATCATAGAGATTCCAGGGATTTATTAAATGGAACAGATGGTTACCAGAGTGTTTCAGCATGTTAGGTTTTTTTTTAACAACCCCAATTTTATCAATCTAACACATAATTAATGTCATGCATAAATACAGAGCGACTGCTAAATTTTAGTGAGCAATAATAACCATGAAGAGCACTAAAGTGTCTGGATATTACTTATGTTCTTGCTTGTTAGTATCAACTACCATTCCTGTTTATTAGCATCAGAACCACAGCACTGATCTGTGTGATCTTCATGTTTTAAAATTTGGGATGATTTTTATCTGATAAATACATGGCTCAATTTTGCAAGGAAAAAAAAAGGAGATAACGCTATTGAAACCAGTGCTCTTCTGATATAGGCATTGGGTGAGATGAATTCATTCAAAAGACCTCAGACTATTGGAAAAGATGATAAGAGGAATAACCAAGGGTGGAAAAGGTATTTTTGGTGGTGATGGGAAAAATCCTGGGGTAGAACTATGTATATATTTCTGAGCTTGCTGGTCCTGGCTATGAGGTCTTGAATTATAAAGTCATCCACATAGTGGTAGGAGCTTAAGAGTTGGACTGGAGTCAGAGAGATAGGAAGCGCCCCCCACTGCCCCCACCACCCCCTCTACCCCTCCACCTCCATCCTGTCCCCTCCACGCCTCTACCTCTTTCTGTCCCACTGCTCTGTCCTCATGGCAAATTCAAACAGCCCTTCACCCAGATTCTCTGGAACTCAGGCACAAGTAATAAAGAGAAACTTTTTTCCCTGGGGCCATTTTTCAAGGTGGGACTCTCAGACCTAAGAGGCAGAAAAGGTGATTGGCTCTTTGGCGGAGCAGGGTTTTGGCCTTCCCGAGTCCTAGAATACCTTCAAAGTTCCTTTCTTCACCACTTAACATAATTTACACTACTCTTTCAAGCTCTAAATATTTAAGCATTGAGTCTCAATCTGCAAATCATGAGGTGACATCCACTTGCATCTGGGGGAAAGCAGCCTGCTTTAAGAACAGGACATGGCTGTATTTTCTCCTTTATGTTTGTCTGTATTCTTCAGTGTTTCTAAATACCAAGTTCCAAATACCAAAATAAACTGTTCCTTTTGTAATCAGAGAGAAAACCAATGAAACATTAGGAAAAAATGGACTGTAGGAGGGAGGCATCAGCTAACATCTTCACAACAGTTGTTGGGATCCATAGAAATCCAAACTCTGGAGGAAAATCTTTATTACCATTAAGATGAATGTTCCAAGAGTCAATACAGTTTACAAAGTGCTTTCATGTGCATTTTCCAGTATGTGTTAGTAGTTCCTAACAAGAGGCTGAGTGGTCCGTGTTTGTTTCCTTGCCATATAGGAGATATATGAAGAATCCAAGGAATTTGACTCTACTCCCAATTTCCCCCATAGTCATTCATTTATTCAGCAAATATTGAACTATAGTCCAAATAAAGACCAGGTATTTTAAATATAATGGAGGACATGATAGGCTTGGTCTCTGTCTTCTGGAAATCTATCTTCTATTTGGGGAGAAAGAGAAAAAAGTAAACATAAAATAATTGAAACATTTAGTCTATGCTATGGGGGTCAATTTGATCTGGCCAAAGACCGTCGAGAACACACTTAGAGTTGAACAGATTGGATCATTATTCACTGTCGTATGGAGAACATACCATGTGGTCTCGGGCGGTGTCTCAGTGACAGGGTGTAGAACAGAGTCCGAAGAACCTGTTGGATGATTTGGGGGAAGGCCTTAGGATGTAGGGTTTGTCCCACATCAAATGCTGTCAGAGAATGTGTGTATGTTGTGGGGGCAGTGATTGGGTCCAGAAGCAGCAGACACTCATTTCGTAAGAGAAGGGAAAGTTTGGTATTTGGGGCATTTACTTACAGTGGCCTGGTTTTGTCTGTGCTTAGCCAAAATGACAGAGTGGCCTCGCCTTGTCCTATCTCACCCTCGTCTCAGAGTAACCTTGTCTGAATCTGATATTCTGTGACACTGTTTATGTCTCCCGAGCAGAATAACATGGCCTAGCTGTGAAGGCCAGGAGAACTGCTCCAGTTTTTTTCTCCCCAAAGTAAATGACAGGGGGACTGCGGCAGCAAAGAGCAGGGGAGAGATCTCTGTTCCCTGGGGAGTGATCAGAGATTGTCATTATCGTCCCCAGAACGGTACCATCAGGAATCCTGGGAAGGGCTTCTGAAAAGGCATGGGGTTGTTGCTGTCATATGGTAACTCTTCATCTCCTGTAGAAAGGAGTGCTGTGTGTTGGGGGCGGCGGGGGGCGGTGGAGAGAAAGAAAGTGTTTATGTTGAAGGGTCTGGACTGAGTAATTCTAAAGTCCTCGTACCTCAGCCAGGTGTCCCTGCCCCTGACAAGAGCATTCACACACGTGTAATGACTGAGGAACTGCTCTAACTGATCAATAAGGAGTTTTGAGGGTCCTCTCTCTACAGCTGACAGAAACGCAGGCCTAAGAAACAGAGATAAATATCAGTAGAATGGTGACCTATGATGACAGCTGTCCTGTTGGCTGCAGCAGTTAAAAGAATGGCTTCGAGGGGTGCCTGGGTGGCTCAGTGGGTTAAGCCTCTGCCTTCAGCTCAGGCCCTGGTCTCAGGGTCCTGAGATCGAGCCCTGGGTTGGGCTCTCTGCTCAGCAGGGAGCCTGCTTCCCCCTCTCTCTCTGCCTCCTTGTGATCTCTCTCTCTCTCTCTGTCAAATAAATAAATAAAATTTTTAAAAAATGGCTTCGAAAATGGTAAAAAAAAAAAAAATACAACAAAGTATGTTTTATTCTCCCAAGCCCCTCACCCGACTTAAAGTCACTGCTCTCTCGGCTTTCTGTTTTTATTAGAGGAATGATATCAGGAATAGGCTTGTGCGTCGCGAATGCTGTCTGGAGCGCTATGGCAACAACTTGCCCTCGGGCATTTTATATCCAGATTATACATTTTGGAAATGTTTAAATGATGCTTAAAATGATGGATCTATCTCAGTAATAACGTTACACGTGGAATTCTCTGGCTCGGATCGCCACGAAGTTAAACATATGTGAGAGCAGCGTGGGAGATAAGGAACTGATGATGATCTAGAGAGAAGCTGAGTGTCTTTTTCCAACAACGAATCCTCTGCTCCTTCTCCTGTTGGCAGATAGCCCTCCTACCGCCACCACACAAACGTCTGCAAGGATCCGGACAAGTGGCCAACTAGTGGCCTTGAGTCTGGAAACACGGGTTCCAGACCCTGGCTCTGCTCCCCAGCACGTGACCAAGAGCTGTGGGACTCACCTGGCCTCACCTTCCCTGGAGAAGGAAGAGGTTGGTCTAGAAGTGGGGTTTTCCTTCTTGAGGCCTCGCTCTCAGGACCTTTCCATCCTATTTCTTTATAGATAATGCAGCACGGTGAAGAGTTCAAGTTGGGAATGTAAACAAGTCCAGTTTAAACCCTGGCTCAGCGGCCTTACTCGCTTCATCCATGAACTTGAGAGGTTCTTCGTTTGTGAAACGGATCTTATAATAGTAACCACCTCATAGGGGAGTCACGTGGACAGACAGGAGTTTAATATTAGCACCTACCTCATATATTGTGTGGATTATATGAGACAATACACATGAAACTGACTGAGCTCTGTGCTGGACCCATCCGAAGCAAGCAACGAACATGAACAAACCAGCAAATATCAGGAACAAACTGAAAAGGCATCTTTCCCTTTCACGTGCCTTCCGTGGCCCAGTCAGCCAGTCAGCCATAAACCCTCTAAGATAAAGTAAGAGAATCTTGAGATACAACGTATCTGCAAAAGATTTATATTGCCTGGACTGTCTTGAAATGATTTAACATCCATTGACTAAAGGTAATTGGTTCTTGCCACGAAATCTCACCCTTGGGATCAGTCAGGCTTGGGTTCCAGAGCAAATCACTCTCCACTTATCCATCTAAACACATGACTCTAGGATTGTGTCTCTGGTCTACCCCCGGGTCAAGATAATTTGTCTCTGGCCAGTGAAGGTTTACCTGTCAGGCACTCCGGCTTATATACATTTTTAAAGATTTTATTTATTTATTTGTCAGAAAGAGAGAGAGTGAGCAGGCACACAAGCAGGGGGAGCGGTTGGCACAGGGAGAAGCAGGCTCCCCACTGAGCAAAGAGCCTGATGCAGAACTCGATCCCAGGACCCTGAGATCATGATCTGAGCCAGAGGCAGATGCTTAACTGACTGAGGCACCCAGGAGTCCCTCTAGCTTTTACTTTAATCTCTTAATCTGAATGTTCAGTTTCCCTAAAAGCAGCCTTGTATCTTTATATCATTTACATTTTTTATATCATGTATCTGTTTCCTGCACCATGACCTACACAGGTGGGCAGAGTCATAGTTGCATGGTTTGACCTCAGGTGTATATGGCCTGTCAATCATGTATATACAGCTGATCAGTAGTAGTAATACATAATAGCACTATATATTAAACTCATATCGATACTGTGATTCCTTTCAATCCCTCTGGATTTAGTTTAAGGAGACAATTACAGACTTACCTATGGGGGTGGCTGGGTGGCTCAGTTGGTTAAGCCCCTTTGGCTCAGGTCATGATCCCAGGGTCTTGGAATCAAGCCCTACCTCAGGCTCCCTGTTCAGTGGGGAGTCTGATTCCTCCCTCCCCCTTCTTCTTCCTCTTCCCCTCCCTACTCCCTCTCCCCCCATCTGCATCCCCCTCCCTCTTCTCCATTCTGCTCTCCATATTCATGCATACACATTCTCTATGTCTCAAATAAATAACACCTTTTAAAAAAACTAAATTAAATTAAAAAAAACTACTTATGTATGTATGACCTACCCAGTCACAAAATTATAGGTCACCATTAAAGATTCAAATACCATAGTGTTAAAGAAAAAATGATTTGTGACACTTGTTAAAGATGGTAAGGCAGACTTTTCAAGGAGAGGCCACTGCAATGGAGCTTGGTAGCAGGGGAGACTCCAGTGTAACAAGGATGAGTGGGGCATTATATGCAAGGAGATGGGAAGTCAGTGGATGGAAAAGGGGAAATCTCAAAGGTAAAAAGGATTCTTACCAGACCCAACAGAATTTCTTTTTTTAAAATTTATTTTATTTTATTTATTTATATGACAGCGAGAGAGATCACAAGTAGGCAGAGAGAGGGGGAAGCAGGCTCCCTGCTCAGCAGAGAGCCCGATGCACGGCTGGATCCCAGAACCCTGAGACTATGACCTGAGCCGAAGGCAGAGGCTCAACCCACTGAGCTACCCCGGCGCCCCTAGAATTTCTGCTGGAGGCAAGCCACAATGATAAAATGGGGGGGGGGCATGACAGATGAAGAATTTGATCTGATGCCAAGGGTGAGGGGGTTTCTTTGAACTTAGCAGGGGCTCTTGCTGAAACCAGACTGTGCAAGGACAGAGAGAGAAGCCCCAAATCAGGCTTAGTCAAGCAAAGGGTTTAGAGACACCAGATTACAGTTAGGTCAAGGAGAAACTCTTTGTCGGTAGAAATAAATATCCTAAAATGCTTTAACCCCACCCAGGGACAAAGTCTCTATTCATGTAGGTTACAGTCCTCTAAACTTGTTCTCTGCCTGCACTAACTTCATTAGGATAAAAATTCAGCTGCTATAATTACAAAGAACTAAGTGACTTTAAAAGCCCTGAGGCTTTTCTTTCCCCTAAAAATGCCAACGTGAGAAAAAACTATAAACTTCATGATTCCAAATATATGACATTTTGGAAAAGGCAAAACTATGGAGACAGAAAAAAGATCCGTGGTTGCCGGGAGTTGGGGTGGGGCAGGGAGAGGGATGAAGAGGTGAAACACAGGGCATTTTTAGGGAAATGAAGCTGTTTCGTAGGCTACTGTAATGGTTATCATATGGCATTATACACTTGTCAAAACTCATAGCATCTCTAATATAAAGAGTCAACCCGAATGTATCCTAAGGACTTCAGTGAATGATAATCACCCACTGTGACACACAGACCACACTAACACATGAAGTTACTAATAGAGGAAACTGGGGTGGGGGGGGTCGGGGGAGGGCTTGTGGGCAATCTCTGTACTTTCTGCTCAATTTTCTGTAAACTTAAAACTGCTGGAGAAAATAAGTGTTGTTATTGTTGTTGTTTAATGTGAAGGTAGAAATTCCAAGCTGTTAGCGGAATTCTGCTCCATAGGGTCATTCAAGGACCTGGATTCCTAGTTCCAGCTCTGCCATCCCCACAACGTCATCATTGTCTGGACCATAAGAGATAGGTCCCCATCGAATCAAGTTCCAGTTGATGCGGAAGAAGACAAAGTGGAGGTATGTCTACTCTCCAAGAGCCTAGACCTACGCACTCCCCTAAGCCATATTCTATTTTGAGAATTTAGTCATTTGACCACACCTAAGCGTAAGGAGATCTGGGAAATGTCTACAGAGATTCCCAGGAAGAGGGTAAGAAGAGACTATGGTGACTAGGCAGCCATACACACACACACACACACACACACACACACACACACTCATATTTTATGCCTCCCTATGCATTTTATATATATAACTGCCTATTATAATTATTTTCATTTACGAAACTAGGATAATACTACAGCAATACTATTTTGCAGCTTGTTTTTTCAACTTATATAATAGTTATAATTTATCTTAGACAAATGTACAGCTGCCTAATTCTTTTGTGACAATTATATGAGGTTCTATTTACTGATTTACTATAATGTGTTAACCTATCCATGAACTCTTAACCCCTCATGAAACCCCTTTATGTGGCTTCAATTTTTTTTCTATTTCACTTCTCCAGGCTGGCCCACATCCTTTAATTACAATATTTGTTACATATAATTTGAATAATTTGTCATCTTTTTTTCTTGTAAATTAAATGTGTAACGAGGGGCGCCTGGGTGGCTCAGTGGGTTAAGCCTCTGCCTTCGGCTCAGGTCATGATCCCAGGGTCCCGGGATTGAGCCCCACATCAAGCTCTCTGCTCAGCAGGGAGCCTGCTTCCCCTTCTCTCTCTGCCTGCCTCTCTGTCTACTTGTGATCTCTGTCAAATAAATAACTAAAATCTTTAAAAAAAATAAACGTATAACGAAATCATGAATTCTTAGGGTGCCTGGGTAGCTTAGTCAGTTAAGCATCTGCCTGTGGCAGCGTCCTGGGATTGAGCCCCACACCAGGATCCCTGCTCTGTGGGGCGTCTGCTTCTCCCTCTGCCTCTGTCTCTCCCCCTGCTCATTCTCACTCTTACTCTCAATCTCAAATAGATAGATAAAATCTTTAAAAAAAAAAAAATCATGAATTCTATGACTTGTTTCATATCTATGCTCTCTTCTGGCATATAAACTTTGTGAGAGTCTGTCATTAAAATTAGACTACAACTCTCTTGTTCACTAACATATCTCCAAACCTAGCCCTGCACCCACTATAGAGTAGATCTCAGTCAGTAAATACAGGTCAACTGAAAGTCAAGTGTATGAAAGACTAAATATCAAAATTGCCTTAGACTTCTCAGTGTATTTCTGGGGTAATTTTTGTTTGTTTGTTTAAGAGAGTACACATGCACACGGGACTGGGGGACGGGGAGGGGCAGAGGGAGAAAGAGAATCTCAGGCAGTCTTCCCGCTGAGTGCGGAGCCTGACTCAGTGCTTCTTGATCTCACAACCCTGAGATCATGACCTGAGCTGAAATCATGACCTGAGCCACGCAGGCTCCCTGTGGGATAGTTCTTACAGCAGAGCTGCTGGATCAAAATTGTGAACATTTTGTATTTTTATAGGTACTGCCTCCAGAAAGCATTTACCAATTTAATTTGTAAGATCTTTACAACAAAGAGACATTAAGATTGAAGAGAGGAGTTATTTTAAAATTCAGCGTATTATGCCTCTATTGTTGCGAGATGAGCAATGTTATTTTTCGTCTGGGGGGAGAAATTTTAAAAAGATCAAATAGAGTCCCATTTAAATGAGAGATTTAGATGTGTCAAACTTCATAAAAATTTCAGACGTTATTTGATCTTTGCAACAGCTCAAATATGTATTGTCATGTTTGTATGGTACACGATTGCAATTGCTCACTTATTCCTCAAAAAAGTGAGATGAAACAGGAAATGTTTCGAACTGCTTATTGAAATTTAATACAGCAACATTCACATATCATAAGTCTTTCACTTGCTGAATTTTCACAAATTGAATACACTCCAGTAACTAGCTCCCAGATCAAGATACTGAACACGGTGGATGCCCCAGCCGCCCATCACCTAACGGTGTTAATCTACACAGGTATTGTGTCAGCAAATTGATTGTATCTATAGTCATCATAGCAATAAGATGCATTTATATTAATAGATTTAAAATACATTTGCGGGACGCCTGAGTGGCTCAGTAGGTTAAGTGTCTGCCTTTGACTGAGGTCATGATCCTGGGATCCTGGGATCGGGTCCCCCGCCAGGCTCCTTGCTCAGTAGAGAGCCTGCTTCTCCCTCTGCTTCTGTTCTGCCTCCTTCTCTAACAAATAAATAAATAAAATCTTTAAAAAATAAATAAAATACATTTGTATGTACCTACATATATGATTGCGAAGAGGGTTCACGCCAAAGTCTTCTGAATCTCCTTCACCGTGACACTCCGTATTTTAAAGACAGGTCAATGGAGATACAGAGAAGATCCCTCACGTCATGCGTAGCTAAAATTAAAAGCACTGATTACCCTGCGCATTCTTAGCGGTTTCCAGCTAGTGTTGAAAGCCAACCACACCAGTCGTGGAAACAGCTGAGGACTCTGTATGACATCGCAGTGACGCGGGATGATTCAGGTCCCCAGGCTATTATTAGAGTAAGCCGGTGTTATATGTGTAAACAGACTATTAAATAATCCCCCTTGGAAGAGGGAGGAGAAAAGGAAAAGTGAATCTGAGTCCCTGGCACTTGGTCTCTCCACACTGTACTAGTCCCAACCCAAACGTCAGGCCGGCCAGGATCGGGGTAGCTCGGATTCCTGGGCTCTGCATGTCTGCGGCAGAATTCCTATGGGCACAGCCAAGCTCCGTGTGTCTGTTTGTCCCTTTGGGTGGACTCGAGGTTATTGCTCTTGTTCTGGACACTTCAGTGAGCACATACGCTTCTTTTTCTCAGATCTTCTGTCACATTTTACTTTGACTTCAAGTACGATCACTATTTTCTTTGGCTTTTAAAAAGAGCCAGAAATGACATGGTATTTTATGAGTTTGTTCGGGTGATAACTCTTACATTTGAAGGCCCAGGGATGAAAGATAAACATCTGTCAGCAGCATAAATGGAATCAAAGCAGAAGCTAACATAACTCTCCAGTGAAAAACAAAACCAGTCACACAACAACAATTAAAAAAAAAAAGAAAAGAAAAAGAAAAAGTATCTGTCCCGGATGTAGCAAATAATTACAGCCAGATTTGATTTTCGTTCTGCAGACCCCATGGACATTCAAAATGTCCCAGTAAATTAAAGAAATTGTCACATGAATGAAATTCAATAGAATAATTTTACACTGAATAAAACTCAATTTAAGTTTGAAGTATGACATGTTTGAAGATAATCTCCTTCCTGTATGACAAACATTTTCGTGTGTTTTTCTCCTCTAATCCTTATAATGGTGCAATGAATTAGTTACTACTAGCACTGCTGTCTTGTAATTGAGGACACTGGGTGTCACAAAGGTTCAGTGGCTGACACTCAGGTACACACCTCGTAGGGGATAAGAAGAGAGCAGAACCCAGGACTATTTTGATTCCAAAGGTTCTCCTAACTGTTATGTTAACAAAATGACTACATATTCTTTCAGCTCAGGCATTCTAAAGTCTTGGCCCAAGATATGAATGACAATGTGGAAATGGCTCCAAGACCAAGGTTTTGACTTTCAAGACACTCGTCCCCATCACTGTCATTAATCATCTCTTATGGACCAGATATGACGCCAAATGGTCTTCATCCATCAGCTTCCAGATGAGGCTCAAAAACTTGCTCACGGTCAAGCAGGTAAGGGTTATGGTGGTGGGGTTGGAACCAGGCTGGTCAGTCTGAGTCCAGATTTCTATGCAGATGAAGATCAAAAAAGTCACACTCTGACTTGTGTGCTTTTGTGATGGAGTAACCCTGATGAACCTGGGAGAGGCATGGCTCTCTGCCGTCACCCCTGAGGCTGCCCCAGTAGACTTGCGAGCTCACGGCCCGAGTGTACGGTAGAGGTTCACATACCATACGAAGAAGTATTTAAATATAAACCAAGTAAACATTTGTTAAATACATTATGTTTGATCTTCCTACCTAGATGAATATACCTTTAGGATAATCTGAAAGGCCAAATATCAATTTCGGGTTCTCTGACTCCTTGGGATTACAAGCCAGACGCTGACTGCACAAGGCCCAGGCTTGTCCTCCTCTTCCCACACAGTGAAAGGTCTTGGGCTGGGTTCCTCCCAGTTCATCGGAACTCTGTGCCCTGCATCACCCACAGGGCCCTGCGTGCACATCTAGTGGCTCAATCTACTCTTGGGAAGAAGGACCCAAAAGTGAATCAGGGACCAGCCCTGTAAATCAACCTAAGGTCATTTGGGCAGGAAAATCTGGGGTCCTGGGTGCTTTGGTGCCTGATCTAGAAGGAGGAGGGGTGGACACATCTCATTGGTCTCATCTCTTCACCTAGAGGTTACCCCTACAGGAGATCCAAGTAGGGCCCCCTATGGGCCTCCTGATGGGTAGGAGGTACTCCTTACAGTACCCAGAGACTTTCAAAGAAGCATCCTTCCAACAGCCAACATTACCTTTTAAAATGAATTCTAGTTTTTTAACCTTGCCTAAGTTCTAAAACATCAAAGGCTATCCACTGCATAAATCCCAGCCATAATTCTTAAAACCTCTTTTCTCATTTATACAATTTTATACCACCTTGCTAGGCTGCAAAGCCCCACCAACCACCCATCCTTCCAAGAAAAAGAGAAAGACAAACCCCTCCCCTCAGCTCCCAGCTGTATGGAACTTGACCTCCACCCTCTGATCAGTTGCAAAGTACTTGTTCCCTGCTCATATCTAGCTAACTGCTTTCTTTTGGGGGGAAAAAATCCCTCATGTGTACACTGAAAATCCGACTTATAGCATTAAAATTCAAGAAAATCATTGCATACGTATGATGACATTCAAATAATGTTATTTTTCTACTGATTAATTTGATATCTTGCCTACTGTGTGTTTTTGTATCTATGGCTTCTTTTTTAAGTAACAATAGAAAAAAACATTTTTAGAAGTCAGAGGCACCACTAATTCTTCATAATGTACAGCTCAGGCAATCCAATATATATTACTGGGTGCGGAAGAGCATAAGACATATGAGACACCGGTGGGGAGACCCTGGCGGGGAGAGGACTAACAGAGCTTCATTTTGTTAAGCTCAAAGGAGTTATCAACGGTTGCTTTCCTTTCACATCTTAAATATTTTTCTAAATGTTAAATAATACAATTATTTGCATTGGCACTTAGCTTATATGAATGTTAATATTTTAACTAACAAATATCGTTTTCCTTAAAGCGTATCCTTTCAAAGGTTGACACATTAATAGGTGAACTTGCACTCTTGCTGAGTGATGTTTTTCTTCCTGGCAAACATCTCTTAAATTTCATTTTGAATGACACTGAGGAAATAAAGGTTGATGTATGTTTTATAGATAATATTTTAAGAATATATTAGTTGTATAAATTAAGGTATACCTGTCTTCTTTTAAAGTTTTTAATTTGTGTTCTGAGGAGAGATTTATGTATCTGATGTAGGTTTCTTAAAAGCGTTGCTAAAAAGGGGACGTCTGCCTCCTATGACATGAAGCCAAAGGCAACATTTTTCACTATGACTTATTTTCTTTTTACAGATGAAACACACCCATTATTTTTTAGCATTAAACACTGTAAAGCTACATACCGTAGAAACTGAAAACCCTGTAGTTCCTCCCAGAATCAGTCGCTGTGAATTATTCAGGTGCCCATTCCTCCAGATTTGAATACTTTGGCAAACCAAAATGGACCCTATTCTAAATACTGTCTTACAACTTGGCTATATTTGTGTCAAATGTGTATTGACATCTTACCATGCATATATGCATGTGAGTTGGAGTGTGCCATATTGTCTCAAAAGATAGAACCCAAATACAGTGGCTTAAAGAAATTATTATATTTTTGCTCTGTTAAGAGTTCTGGTTTTCAGGGGAGGGGAGAAAGGACTGGGCTTTTGTCTTCATGAAGTCATTCTAAAACTTGGGCTGATGGCTGTGCCCGCAATTGAATTTCAAGATCACTCTGCATGTAGCCCCAGTTGGCCAAGAGAAGAGCTTGGAGGTCTGTGCAGGGGCAGCTGTGGGCAAATATCCCTCAGTCCCCAGGCCACAAGGAAGAACCTCTTCCTACAGCCAGAGTTAACTGAGGGAAAGGCAGTCAAATGCAAGCCCAGAAAAGGGAAGGAGGCATGTCATCAGCTGATGTCTCTCCCATGCCATGTCATTCTAGAGCATTCCATATGATTCTGACTGCTGTAGAGCAGTGGTTTTACAAGGGTTCTCCTGGGGCCAGGAACTCATCTAAAAATGGTGGTCCTTCCTTCTCATTTTGCACATGAACATTGTACCTCTTCAGAGAATTTTATTTCATTTCTTTTTTTTTTAAGATCTATTTCATTTATTGTTTTAGAAAGGGAGAGAGAGAGAGAGAGAGAGAGAGAGAGAATGGGAAGAGGGGCAGAAAGGGAGGGAGAGTATCTCAAGCAGACTCACCAATGACCACGAAGCCCAACCCAGGGCTTGATCTCATGACCCTGAAATCCCAATCTAAGCAGAAACCAAGTCGAAAGAACTTCATTTTAAAAGAAGTTCTACCCTTTCACTTTTTTGAATGAGTTCCCCTTTTAGAACACTACTGGGGTGCTGATATTTAAAATACATAGGGCAGCATAACATAGTAATCATAATAGGTGAGAAATACTTGGGTAGAAATCCCCCACTATGACATTTGCTAACCATGTGCCTTTGGGCCTCAAGGGGCTCATCTATAAATAGGGTATAATAATAATAAGATGTCCCTCACAAAGGTGATATGATTCAAAGGAGGAGATGTGTACAGAGGGCTCAATGGACTGACACATAGTAAACATTCAAGAAATAAAAGCTTGGCTTATTCCTAGAAAGAAAAATTGACATCTTGTTAGAGGTTACCAAGGCAGGCCTTGAGTTATCCACCAGGAATTTTGCCTGCTGTGAGGCAATGGTGTCAAAGCTCCCACAGTAAACATACACTCACAGATGCCTGGAATTGCCACAGTTTTCCAAGAAATTACTTTTTCATCAGGCCATGATCAACAGAGTTTTGACATCCTTGCGATTTTTAATTTCTATCATCTTCCTTTCAAGCATAAAACGCTTCGATGTGGCTTCTCCAGAATGAGTGCGGTGCTGCCATTGTGGGTGGTTGGGTTAGCCCTAGAGTGAACCGTGATGTGAATTTGCATCAACACTCTGGGCCTCTCACGTTGCAATAACTAGGCCTTACGACATGAACACGTGATGGCTCAAATATGAGTTGTCCTGACTCTTCTTCCTAGGATCTGTTTCTGCAAGTTGGAGGAGATTTTCCCAGTAACACTGGGTGGGCTTGGAGGCCTTTTGTCCCACAAAAGAGGACCATGGTGAAAAAGAGTTCCAGAACATGAGGAAATAATATTCAAGACTGCCCCTTGGAAGCCTTGTTGCTGTTGCTGTGTTAAGAAGTCTGATAGTTTTTGAAAACTATTAACAGATCTTAGAGCACAGCATGTAGGGGACTGCATAGCAATTGTCCTCTAAGTTTGGTACTAATCATATCCTTTCAAATACTATATTTAATTCTGGGCTTTGTATCTAAAAGGAGACCGAGAACTTGGAGAGAGTTTAAAGGAAAGCCATAAAAATGATTAAAGGTTTAGGAAACCAGACCCGTGAAGAAAAGCAAAAGAGAAGGCGCTTCTTTGGTCTACAGCTTCAGAGTTGGAGCCCAAACTGGAGAAAAGCTTTCAGATGGAGGACAGCTCTCATGTCTAAGGTACCCCATGGAAAACAATTTAAGTTGAATATGAAATATCCTGACCACAGGGAGTACTTTACCCAGAAGGCCATGGTACAAAGGGTTATTACAAATAGAGTAGATTTGCAGCTGCCAGAAAGGAGAGTTTGGGCCCACTGATGATAAGACATGTCCACAATGTCCTTTTGAATTTTCTTTTCAGTCTCATGATCCTAGGATTGTTTCTGTTTCTGTAAGTGACTAGCCCATGTTAAGGTGCAAATGGTGAGATCCCAACCTCAGCTGTGTTTAAGATCCCAATCAGACCCTGATGATCCAGGGGAAAACTGTACCTTGTAGTAATTCAGTGAATGTGACTCAAGAATGGCAATGACAATACCGACAAAGGTAAGAATCCAGTTCTGTTGCTGTTTAGATCAACTCATTAATTATTGGAAGATTTAAACTCACCAGTTGCAGCCTGCTCCATTAATAACTCTAGAAAATTAGGGAGAAGTCATAGGGAATTGTGTTTATTTTATAGGTTTAATTACAAAGGTAGATTCCTTCAATACACATGCCGGCAATTTTAATAATCAAGAAAAAGTAGTTAAGTTCAGAACATCATAAGCTAACATGTACCTCAATCTATAGTTCTTTTTTTTTTTTTTTTTTTTTATTTGTCAGAAAGAAAGAGACAGCACAAGCTGGGGGAGTCGCAGGCAGAGGGGGAAAGCAGGGTCCTTACTAAACAAGGAGCCCAATGCAGGACTCGATCTCAGGACCCTGAGCCGAAGGCAGACGCTTAACCGACTGAGCTACCCAGGCATCCCATACCTTTATCTAAAGTTTTTTGCTTGTTACTTATTTTGATCATGTCTCCCTCAACAACTTTGTAGACTCACTGAGGTACAGCTGATAAGCTGTACAAACATGCTTATTAAGTAATTACTGTGCAAGCCTGGTGAGAAGCTATGCACAGTGAGCATTTGCATGATATTAAGAAGGTTTAAAATAAAAGTTTACAAAATATACCCCGTCCTTACAGAAACAAACATATCAAAGAAACATGTTGTATTTGCTAGTAGCACCAAGCTATTTATTATATAAAATAATTTTTAAAATCAAAATGGTTTAAAGTCTTGGTACACCAGAATTTGGGAGAAGCCATAACGTCAAGCAAGTAAAATTCAAAAATTGACTTTAAATATTGCTTTGACAGCAACTTAAGTATATTTGCCAAACCTGAGTAGCCTAAATCCAATAATGAGGAAAGAAGGAGAGAAATCCAGAAAGTGGGACATTGGTCAAGATTCTTAGGGAAAAAGTCACTAGTGTAGAATATTTTTTTAAGGCAGGGAAATTGTTTCAAGTAAGAACTAAATAATAGCCAAGTGGAGTGTACAAACCTTGGTTGAAACCCAGATTGCGGGGCGGGGGGAGGGGGCAGTGGAGAACAAAAAACCAGCTAATAAGACATTTTTTGGAACAACTGAGGAAATTCAAATATAGACTGTATATTAAATGGTATCATACAATTAATGTCAACATTCTTAAATCTGGTCATTCTATTCTGATTGATTACGTAAAAGTTGCTCTCAGATGAATCTCCCTCTCTTCCCCCCATATGTGTATATGTGTGTATGTATGAATAACCAGCTGAATTCTTTTTTTTTTTTGCAGAACAAAGAGTTTAGTCAAAAAAAGAAGTCAGAATATTCCAAATACATATTTGTATATATGTGTGTGTGTTGTGTGTGCATAGATATATACACAGATAAAGCAGATGTGACAAAAATATTAAAAAGTGGTGGAATTGGTAAAGAGTGTGTGTTCATTATACTGTTCTTTCAACTTTCCTATAGTTTTTTAATTTTCAAAATAAAAATGGGGAGGGTATGGAATAGTTTCAAAACAGGTCAGTTAGCAAACCCCAGTATATGATGAAGAACACATATATTTTTTGAAATAACCAAAAAAGTGAGCTTCTTTTTGTGATCCTTATTTTCTTGCAGCTTCTCTTACTCTCAAATTAAGACTTGCCATTCAAGAAGTATTTGCTTTAAATACAAAAACTTTCAAAGCTAAGAAATTAAGGGCTATGGAAATTCAAAGCAAACAAAACCTAAGTCATTCTCAGTGTATGTATGTCAAGTCATTATGTGGATTATCTTAAATTTATACAGAACTGTATGTCAATAAAACTGGAAAAAAATAAGTCCTATAGAAGTTAAAATGTATAACCATTGTCTTGTGATTCACAAACCCCTATATCCTGAGTTTTCAGACCCCCACCCCCACATCTGTGTTTATCTGTGTGATCATATCTAATAGTGGAAAAGTTGATAAAAGTTAAGGGCCTAATTATAAAAAATGCTTTGAGTTCCTATTCTTTAAGAAGCCAGAATATAGCCCCTAGGCTCTAATTTTAGTAATAACCTTAATGGTACATGAAGTTTATTTAAGCAGATTGTCCCTTGAATGGATCCCATTAATCCAAACTGTCACAATTTTAAAATGTTTTTATGTCCCGGTGTCCTCAAGTGCAAATAATCGATGAAACTGCACCAAATTCAATTCGATTTGCCAGCACTAGCCTTTTCACTGTCTTGTTCTATCACAATCCTCCCTATGTTCATGTGTGATCTGCCAGATTAGTTGTAACTTGCGTATTTTATATTTAGATTAGGGAATCCTTCTGGAATGCTACAGACTTGTTTTGCTTTGTTCATTGAATTCTTTGTTGCATGTCTTGCAAAAAAAAATAAATAAATAAAAAGGGTTCAGCTGGATCGTCAAGGGCTCCACCTGGTAAATGCTTCAGAAACACAAGTTGGACAGAGCATTTTGTTTTCTGTTCTGAGTCACCAGATGACGTGTTGGATCTTGAGAGCCCGCTGGAGTGCAACAGGCTTGAGGCATGAGTCACAGCCGCTGTGCTCAGGGTGGGCTCATTTCACATCAGGTTCAAGAAAGGGTCTGTGTATTTTTTTTCTTGTGATCTTCATGTTACAAGATTTCCTTTGAAGCATTTATTATTGAAGCAATATTGAAATTCTTTTGTGTTCTCATATAGGTACTAAACAATTTGGGAGAATTGGAGTCCGGTAAGATATTTCTGGGAACATGCAGTCCATTCTTGCAACAAGAACACTCTACAATGGTCTTCGGAAGTCTCCCTTCCCTCTGTGCTCTGTGGAAGGCAGGTTCAAAGTTCTCCGATGAATCACCAAAGTGAAAACTTAGTAATTACAGTGCACAGTCTTTCTGGGTAAAATCAAGAAGGTTTGTGTCATGGATACATTTGTAGCCAATCCTTGTCACACATATAATAGGATATAGACAAGATCTGAGGAATAACGATTTTGCGCAGAAATTTTGCACACAAAGGTTTATTCTTGCCAACATACGGTTTTGGTATCACCTTGAAAGGTTACAGAGAAGAGGTGGATTAACTGAAACCATTTCCCCTCCTGGGTCATTTTGACATTAGTGGGTTAAGAACGAGTCACAGTAAACAGTAAACATACTTTCCCGAACAGAATAGACATCCCCTTTTCAAGTTTTATTCAATATTGTCTTTGGCAGAGGACCTCGTGTACTACCTTGCATATGGGAACGTCTCAATAAATGTTTATTAGTAATGAATTGGGGAGAGAAAAAGTGAGAAAGTGAAGGATAATTAGATTCCGAATAAAATGTGTTGCCTGGCCCGCTGAGTGAGTGAAAGTGGCCCTTCCTTGTCCTTTTGCTCTTCGCTCTGCTGCCTCCCAGAACTTCTAAGCTTTGGATTCCGAGAAGCAGTAGGCTACTAGATTTCTGGGGCTGCAGGAAATGCTGAGAAGGGACTCGACGTGAAAGCCAAGGGGGCCCCCTCTGGAAGAAGGGGTTTTTATCTACGTTCTTTAAAATGAGTTGTTTTCTACTTCGTTCTATCTTCTAAACTGGCTTTTGAGAAACTCTGGACTGGCTTGCTAAGAGAACAAGAGCCTGCTAGAGCCGGGCCACCAACTCAGGGACCCTGGGCTGGAAGGATTTGCTAAGGGTCCGCTCTGGCCCTCTGCCCTGTTCCCCTGTGGAGTTTGGAGGCTTTCCAGAGAAGAAATAAAAAACCAGGGAGCTTCTGCCATCTCCTCCTACCTAGTTCTTCATCCCTCGTGTGGTTTTGCAAGAGACCTTCTTCTGTATCCACAACGAGTCCCCTAGCCCTAGCATTACTGAGCCCAGACAATCTAATTTTTAAGATTATTAATTTATTTATTTGAGAGAGAGAGAGAGAGAGAGGGAGCATGAGCAGGGGGAAGGGGCAGAGGGAAAACCGGACTGCTTGCTGAGCAGGGAGTCCAATGCAGCGTTCGATCCCAGGACCCTGGGATCATGACCTGAGCCAAAGGCAGAAGCTTCACCAACTGAACCACCCAGGTGCTCCCAGACAATCTACTAAGACCTTCTTGAGTAATTGGACATATTTTTAAAATTTACTACCCTTATTTTTTAATAATACTATCACTTACACTAACTTCATGGAATTACACGTCAACAGTTTCATACATAAAAGTGACTCACCCATTTCCCAGAGCATCTCCAGGTAATTATTAGAACAATGCTTATTCTTAGTACTTATTACTAAGACTATTCAGTCCCTATGAAAAGAATTCCATTGAAAAAAAAAGTATCGTTTCCAAGCAATGCGGTGTACTGATGCTATGGGACCCTGCTTAGAGCCTGTCCACCATTTCAGGACGGATGGACTCGTTCCTCCAGCTGCTGGAAATGTTGCTGCTGACGACTGTCCTGCAAGGGCCTTTCCGGATGTTGCCCGTGTTCTTACCATGTCACCTTGCCTCTGGCCCCGTGATTCCCGGATCACATGTGTTTCTTAGAGTGCTATTGCCTTCTATCTGTGTTGGAAGCAAGTTCTGGTTCTAGGAAAACATGGCCTATCAGTGTTCTCAGTGCTCCTGCGCAGTCCTGCCCGGAACCTGCTTTGAGTCTCACTGAACTCCCACCATTGTGAGTTTACTGAAACTCTGTACTTAGGGGACACAACCAACACTGTATGTGAACTGGGGGACAGACGAAATTCCGAGCGAGCAAGTGTATTGCGTTGATCTCCTCTGCTCCACACCTGCTCCGTTGTCCGTCAGACTTCATTTACAGAACACAGGTTAGGAGATAGGAATAAAACAGCAGAGCATTAAATCAGGCATGGGTTTGCATAAGCATGGAGTCACATGCTCCTGGCAGATCTCCTGGGGTGGGAAACGGAAAGAGATGTGATGTTTCCCAGACCCTAGTCCCAAACCCTCACCCCGGGTGGGGCACACACGTTCCTCCCCATCGGTTCCATGGGACAACTGTGCCGGGGGATAGATTCAAGATGGACCAGAGCTGGTTTTGTAGCTCACACTCAAAACTCTTCATGAATATAAAGTTCACTCAAAGTGGCCTTCATTTTTCCAAATGAAGAATCTAAATTGTGTCAGTCTGTATTTAAATGGGAAGTGCTTTTGATTATCTTCCGTGCTTTTCAGCGGTCTCTTGCTGGAACTTCTCTGGCTTCACTTTATTTTTCTCCAGATGCTGTGAACATAGGAGCATGCTGTCTGACAGGTGCATTAGGCTTAAGCACAGGGTTGAAACGGATGCTGCATGTGCTACTCCAAATACTTTGTGGATGGATGCTGCACACTTTCTCATCTTTCTTTCCATCGTTACGAAAACTGAGAGTCTAGGCTCTGGCGCCAGGCTGTCCGGATTTGAATCCCATTTCCACCATTTGCTTACACAAATCTATGCCTCAGTTCCTTCATCTGTACAATGGGAGTATTAGTAGTCCTTACCATATAGGGTTCTTGTGAGGATTAAATGCACAAAGCAATTAGAATCTTCTTTTTCTAAGATTCCATGTATAAATGAGATCATAGCATTTACCTTTCTCTCACTTAACCACAATGTCCTCAAAATCTATTCATGTGGTCATCAATTTTATTTTTTTCTCATGACTGAACAGTATCCATATATTCTTATATATTTCACATTTCCTTATCCATTCGTCCACCTGCGGACACTTATGTTGTTTCCATGTCTTGGTTATTATGAATCATCCTGCAGTGAACATGGGGGTACAGACACCTGTTTGAATGAATAGCTTTGTTTCCTTCAGACATAAATTACCCAGACATAGAATTGCTGGATTATATGGTGGTTCTATTTTTTATTTTTTGAGACACTTCCCTACTGTTTTCCATAGCGGCTGCCCCAACTTACATTCCCACCAACAGTGCGTGAGGGTTCCCTTTGCTCTACAGCTTTGCCAATGTTTCTTGTTTCTTGGCTTTTTGGTAATAGCCGTTACGACAGGTACGAGGTGACACATCATTGTGATTTACCTGATGATGAGTGATGTTGAGCAGCTTCTCATGTGCCTGTGGGCTGTCTGGATGTCTTTGTTAGAAAAATGCCTATCCAGATCCTCTACTCATTTTTAAATTGGATTATTTGGTCTTTTGTTATTGAGTTGTATTGACTTGTATGTTGCGGTCTGGATATTAACCCCTTATTGGATATATGATTTGCAAATATTTTTCCCATTCAGTAGGTTATCTTTTCATTTTGTCAATGGTTTCCTTCATAGAACGTTTTACTTTGATGTAGTCCCAGCTGTTTATTTTTTCTTTTGTTGCCCTCACTTCTGGAGTCCAATTTTTAAAAAAGGAAAATCAGTAAGGCGGGTATTAAGGAGTTTACCACCTATGTTTTCTTCTGGGAGTTTTATGGTTTCAGGTCTTACACTCAAGTCTTTAATTCAGTTTGAGTTAATTTTTTTTAAGATTTTTATTTATTTATCTGACAGACAGAGATCACAAGTAGGCAGAGAGGTAGGCAGAGAGAGAGAGAGAGGAGGAAGCAGGCTCTCCACGGAGCAGACAGCCTGATGCGGGGCTCGATCCCAGGACCTTGGGATCATGACCTGAGCTGAAGGCAGAGGCTTTAACCCACTGAGCCACCCAGGCGCCCCTGAGTTAATTTTTTAAAAAAGATTTTACTTATTTATTTGACAGAAAGAGTGAGAAAGCACTACCAGAGGGAGCAGGAGAGAGAGAAGCAGGCTCCCCAATGAGTTGGGAGCCTGATGTGGGACTCAATCCCAGAACCCTGAGATCATGACCTGAGCCTAAGGCAATTGCTTAACAAACTGAGCCACTCAGGCATCCCAAATTTTTTTTAAAAGATTTTATTAATTAATTAGTTTATTTATTTGAGAGGGAGAGAGAGCATGAGAGGGGAGAAGTTTAGAGGGAGGAGTTTATTGTTGTATACGGTGTAAGATAGTGGCCTAGTTTCATACTTTGCATGTTGCTGTCCAGTTTTCCCAACACCATTTATTGAAGAGACCATAATTTCCCATTGGATATTCTTGTCTCTCTCATCATAAATTAATTGACCATATATACACATGGGTTTATTTTTGGAGTCTCCATTTTGTTCCATCGATTTATGTCTCCATTTTTAATGCCAGTATCATACTGCTTTGATGGCTCTAGTCTTGTAGTATGGCTTGAAATCAGGAAGCCTAATACCTGGCTTTGTTTGTCTTTCTCAAGATTATTTGGGCTCCTGGCATCTTTCATGGTTCCTCTGTGGCCTCTCTTTAAACACTTACCAAAACCAGCTATTCTGTGACGAAACCCACAAGTAAAAGGAGTCAGAGCTGAAGGGGTCTTTATAGATCTCATCAAAAGCTCCTTACCAGGGGCACCTGGGGGGGCTCAGGCAGCTGAGCATCTGACCCTTGGTTTCGGCTCAGGCCATGATCTCGAGGTCGGTCGTAGGATCCAGCTCTGAGCTCAGCTTCAGTCAGCTTGAGTCTCTCATCCTCTTCCTCCACTCCCTCTCTGTCTCAAATAAATGCACAAAATCTAAAAAAAAAAGAAGAAGGAGGAGGAGGAGGAGAAGGAGAAGAAGAAGAAGAAGAAGAAGAAGAAGAAGAAGAAGAAGAAGAAGGAAAGAAAGAAAGAAAGAAAGAAAGAAAGAAAGAAAGAAAGAAAGAAAGAAAAAAAGAAAGAAAGAAAGGAAGGAAGGAAGGAAGAAAGAAAGAAAGAAAGAAAAGAAAGCTCCTTACTAGAGGACCATGGGATTCAAACAAAACATAAATGATTTCTTATTTACCATCTCAAATAACAGTTAGGGGTGCCTAGGTGGCTCAGTCAGTTAAGCATCTGCCTTCGGCTAAGGTCATAATCAGGAGGTCCTGAGATTGTGCCCTGAGTCGGGCTCCCAATTCAGTGGAGAGTCTGCTTCTCCCTCTGCTTGCAGCTTCCCCTGCTTGTGCTCTCTCTCTCTGACAAATCAATAAATAAAATCTTTTAAAAAAAAAAAAAAACCCCAACTTTTAAATTAAGATTTACTTCCCCCCATGTTAAAATGCTTCTTTCTCATTTCAGAAACTGGAGCGAATTATTTCTGAGGATGTCATTGGATATGTGTGCTTGTGGTCCAACAGCTTTGGTATTTCTTAATTAATTGGAATTTCATATTTTAAACACCAAAAAAAAAAAAAAAACCACCCCAATATGCTGTGATTTCATCGTGCGAGCTGACTCCAAACTAAAAGATCAGGTAGACATGCTCCCCTTCAAGTTTTTCTCTTTCTGGGAAGCTCGGGCTAGCTCTGTTCCCTGGGTCAGAGAGGAGGTAATAAAACAAACTCCCACAAGGCTGTGAGTGATTCAGTGCTTAGGAGGCTGGATCCGAAGGCATGACTTCATAGAAACAATGAACTGATACTGAAGAATTTGGCCATCAGCCAGAATAGGGGATGTTTCCAAGTTTCACATCACTTACTTATTCAATAAATATTTACTGATTACTTCCCATGGCTAGATGGCAGTAGCTGTTGGGGATACTTGGAAGTGTTTGCTTTCAAAGAACTTGTGATCTGATAGTGGAGACAGCAAAAAAGACAATTATAAAACATTAGAGTAGTGTAAGAGCAGGTACACAGAAAGGCCTAAGATAAGGGACGTCCGGAGAGAAGCACAAGAGCGGAAATTGTGTTTGCCAGACATCCTCCACACCTCTTTCTCTTGGAGTAGCAGTCGTAAGGTCAGAGGTCAGAGGGCTCATCCCAGCTGGGGGGCGGAGGAGGGTTGAGGAACCCAAGTCACTCAGAAGCCATAGGCCTTGCACTAGATGCAAGTCATCCCCGGGGACCCTGGTCTGAGTTCATGTGTCACAGTTCTGGCCTTCCAGAGGTCTTCTGAGAACTTTGGGAAACAATCATTCATGCTCTTTTGTTGATTTTAATTGAGATATCATTTGCACACTATAATACTCATTTCAGTGGTTTGAGTATATTCACAAAGTTGTGCAAACATCACCACTATCTAATTCCAGAACATTCTCATTACCCCAAGAGAAGCTTCATGCTCATTCTTCTCTCCCTGAAGCTCTTGGCAACCATTAACCTACTCTCTTCAACCTACTTACCACCATTAACCTACTCTCTTTAACTGTTAACCTAATCTTTAACCTAGTTACCTAGTTACCTCCCTTAACCTACTCTCTGTGCCTTTAGATGATTCTGAATATTTCATGTAAGTGGAATCATATAATCTGGGCTTTTTGTGTCTGGCTTCTTTTGCTAAACGTAATGTGTGCAAGGTTCATCCACACTGAGGCATGTATCAATGCTTCATTCCTTTCTGTGATGGAATATTCCATTGTGCTGATATACCAACCACATTTGGTTTAGACATTCATCAGTTTGTTTGTTTGTTTGTTTTTTCCCCACTTTTTGACTACAATGAATAATTCTGCTATTTTGCCCAAGTTTTTGTATGTTCATATGTTTCCAGTTCTTTGGGGGAAGATATCTAGGAATGGAACTGCTGGATTGGATGGTCAATTTAGATTTAACTATTTGAAGAACTGCCAGACTGGTTGCCACCAGCAAAGTCTATTTCTCCATATCTTCGCCCAGTGTTTGCTATTGTTTGTCTTTTTGGATACAACTTTCCCAGTGTGTGTGAAGCAGTATCTCATTATGATTTTAATTTGCATTCCCTTAATGACTAATGGTGTTGACCTTTTTCTGTGCTTGTTGGCCATTTGTGTATCTTTGAAGAAATGTCTATTCAAATTCTTTTTCCATTTTTAAATGGGGTTATTTGTCTTCTAATTGTTGAGTTGTCAGAGTTCTTTATATATTCTGAATACAAGACCTTGATCAGCTACATGATTTGCAAATATTCTCCCCCTTTTGTGGGTTGTCTGTTCATGCTCTTGAGACAGCTTGCACATGACCTCCTCGCGCCCTACATCTCAGTGTTAACTGAGGCTTGGAGTGGTTGCAGCCTTCTTGTTACTGGCCTGATAATAAGCTAGCAGAATTGCAGAGACATGAACTTGGAGCTACTGGACTGAGGCAATCCCTGGGGAAATTTTTCTCTTACCACTCAACTCCTAAGCTCATGAGCCAATACATTTGTTGTTTAATTGGGTTGTTCAGTTACCTGCTGCTGAAAGTCTAAATGATACAGGTACCAAACCCAGGCTGAGGGAGAAAAAGTCTTGACCATTTTCTTCTCCTCAAGTCAAACCATAGAGCTCAAGAACTAACCTTCAACAATCTCAATAGGAATGTCTGGGAGTTTATCTTACTAACATTGTAAGAGCTGTGAATAGTGTCACCTCAAAGACAGGAGCAGGAGTGCCTCTGTAGGGGTAGTGGTTCTAGACATTCTTGCTGCCTTGCTAATTAAATGTTAGCTTAATTAACTTCTATCGCTGCTGCTGCTTTTCTGAGATATAATCTATATTTTAATGGACTTTGAGCAGATCAATAGGGGAAAGCCCAAACGGGTAATTTACCTCCCAGTCAGGAAAGCATTCTGACTAAATGGGTTTCTTAATAGAACCCAGCTCCCTAGCCAATCTCTACTTCCTCTCATTTGACACAAAGGAAATGTTCAGCTGCTTTGTTTTCAAAAAGCTCAAGGTGTATCAGTTAACCAACTGTCCTGAATGTGGCTTTGCTGGTTTGTGTACTGCTGCAGAATGAATTCTAAAAGGAAGAAAGAAAGAAAAGAAAAAAAAGACAAGGTGTGGAGAGAAGTGATCCTAGGAAATACATACAAAGCGCCAATGGGTGAATTTTGTTCTTATTTAGAAACTCCAGTGATCGTAGATGCCACTCAATACCTCCTTGATTTTTTTTTTTTTTTTTTTTTTTTTTTTTTTTTTTTTTTTTTTTTTTAGACCAGAACTCCTTTGCTTCAGGAATCAAAATGCCTCGTCATTTTTACCACAACTTTGTTCTGTGGATCTCGCGCAGTCCATTTTCTCACAAGGATTTGGTAACAAGTTCTGGTTAGATTTTTCTCTTACACGACAGTGAGTCAGATGGTTTAAATGCTTCACCTACACTGGGGTGTCAATCGAGCATGGGAAGGAAATGCATGGCTCTTTCAGGCAAAGTGCCCACTCACTGGTCCTCGGCACCAGACCCTTAAAAAAGCGTGGTTCCCTTGCAAAGTCACAGGGATGCCGGCACCTGGGCTGATCTGGGGATGCATCCAAGATTGTATTCCTTTTTTTTTTTTTTTTTTTTTAATGAGTCAGAGGTGCATTTCATCGGTGACATTGTGTGCTTTGATTAGTGCTGTTCCCCACCAGGAGCCTGCCCAGGACCACGCAGCACACAGGCCAAAGACAGAGCAGGGGTACTTCCGGGTGGACTTTCGAACAACCACTCCTCTGCTGTGCACAATGGCCTCCCTGGATATTTTGCTGTTTTTCCCCAGGTCTGGGCTCGCAAGAAGCTTTAATAAGTGTTTGCTCTGAATTTTATCTGTTCATATCATTTTAATTGAATCATTTGTTAATAGGAAAACATTCCTCAATCCATCTACGCGTACTCTGTTTGACTTAATCCTCAGCTGTTTGAAATCACTTTTCTGGAGAAGGCTTTCCTGACCACGCTAGCAGAAACAGCTGCAGTTTGCCTCATTCTCCGTTCCTGTAGCCTGCTTCACCCTCACAGCAAAACTTCCACTTAAGCTGTGTGATCTTGGGCAATCAAGTAACTTCTCTGTGCCTTCATTGTGTCACGAGTGCAACAGGAGTAAGAATCATATACATCTCACAGACTTGTCAGATTAAATGTTACCGTAAAGCACTGAGAACAACGTCATATCTAGCATATAAAAGTGTGAACAATCTTTATGTTTTTATTCAGTGAATATTTATTTATTTATTTATTTAAAGATTTTGTTTATTTATTTGACAGAGAGAGATCACAAGTAGGCAGAGAGGCAGAGAGAGAGAGGGGGAAGCAGGCTCCCCACTGAGCAGAGAGCCCAATGCGGGGCTCCATCCCAGGACCCTGAGATCATGACCTGAGCCAAAGGCAGAGGCTTAACCCACTGAGGCAGCCACCCAGGCACCCCTATTCAGTCAATATTTATTTATTGTTTACTGTGGGCCAGGTACTGTGCTAGGTGCTAGGAATACAATGGTGAATAAAACCAAAAAAATAGACCCTGGCCTCATTGAGCTTAAAATACAGGGAGAGAGGAAGTTATTAATTACTGTACTGATGCAAGTGAAAGTAGCATTAACAATCTTAAATGTTTAGAAGAGATGGGCAAGATCATATTTACAGGGAGCATTTGATCTGGTCAGAGATGGAAGATCAGTATTCCAGGGGGAAGTTAGCTAGGTATGTGTGGTACAGTAAAGAGGTACAGAACATCCAATTTCCGGTTGTTTTGTGTCAGGTGCTGTTCTATAATCCTTTCTTTTTCTCAAAGAGTCTGCAAGATAAGAGTGAGTTAATAGCCTTGAGTTCATTGTGATTTTTGCATTGAGAAAGAGGCTGGTCTCTGCTGAGGGAGAAGCTGTGTCCATGCGCGCCTGGGCAAGGAAAGAAAAGAAAGCCTCCTCCCCCGCACCCCCCCCCCCGCCCCTGCTACATCTCTGCTGGGAGTTAAAAAAAAAAAAAAAAAAAAATTACAGGAAAACATTGGGATGTATAATTAAGCCATTTTATTTGGACATAAAAGGAAAGTCAGAGCCCAGTGTCTAGAGGAGTTTTGAACATCTGGTTTGTTTATAATAACAATGTTCAGAGAAAATTCAGAGGAAAGAGTAAGTTCATTCATAATCCCACCTCCGTAAAACATAATCGTTTTTCCTTTTCGGTTTTATTTTGTTTTCCCCTTTCATTGTTGGGCTATTATAGCTGCAAGCCTTTTTAAATGGTTGTACTCACAGGGCACAAATAATTCCATGTCTCCCTTTTATGTGGTGGTACATAGTCTTCATAATTATTCATATTAATCATCATCCTCTTTTTATAGGGAGGAGAAACTGAGCCTTGGAAGCTTGATGATTGCTGTCCTTGACAAATTAAAGGCTCATGGCCATTTGTCAGAAAGGCAAGTCCTTAGACTAGAGCATCCAATGGCTACATTCTATTCCCTGAACTACCCAGCATGTCAGCTGATTAAGCAGGTATGCTTTAGAGATGGAGGTTAAAGAACCTAAAGAAAAACTCATTGTGTGTCTTCTACTCTCAAGACTTCACTACACACTGCGCTTTTGACTTCAGATGTGTGGGGTTTCCACGCATCAAGCAGTTCTGCAACACGGGCTGGGTGTTCTACTATTTAACTCAATTCCAACACTATCCTACCAGAGATGCATCAGATCCCACAGGCTACGGGCTCAGTCCCACAAGACTGCCCTCTCCTCCCCGCTTCAGATGCCAATCACGAGTCCAGCCTGCCATTTAGGTTTCTGACTGACCAGCTATAAATTGGAGGATCCCAAACTTCCTGCTCAGGATCAATTAATTTGCTAACGGGGCTCACAGAACTCAGGAAAACAGTCGAGTTACCAGGTTCCTGGTTTATTATAAGTGGATATAAGAGCCAGATGGAAGAGATGCATGAAGCCAGTGTGGGGAAAGAGAGGGTACAGCTCCCTTGCCCTCTCTGGGCTCACCTCCCCCCACAGAATCTCCATGTGTTCACCAGTCCAGAAGTTCTCCAGACCTTTCTTTTTTTGGGTATTTACAGAGCCTTCATCACAATAGGCATGATAGATTAAATCCTTGGCCTTTGGTGATTCCTTCAACCTCCAGCTCCTCCTCCCTGTCTGGATAACGGGATTTGAGGCAGAAAGTTCCAACCCCCTGATCCTGATTGGTTCCCCTGGTGATCTCCCTGATCTCCCCATCCTTGGGCTAGTCAAAAGTTCCCTCATTAACATACACTGGTGGGTTGAGGGATGTCTTATGAATAACGAGACACCTTTATCTCTTCTCTCTTGGGAAATTTCAAAGGTTTTTAGAATTCTGTGCCAGAAACTGGGCAAGTCTAAAATTTGTATTTCTTATAAATCACCATATCACAGGGGGTCAGGGAGCAGTCTGTGGCCAAGGAAGGGAGAAGTGTGAGACAAGCCAAGCTCACGATCTTAGACACTACTGGCCTCATTAGCTTGTTAATTGAGCTAAGCAGTCTGTCTAGAAAACAATGGAAACAAGAAACAAAAACTACAAACTCTTTCAAGCTTTGGAGTGTGAACAGATTGTTAAAAGAGGAAAATAATAACAAATAAGACCGTGTTGACATCAAGATAAGGAGGGGTTTAATTAAAATTCATTAAGACACAATAAGAAACTCTAGGCTTCTAGCAGGTAAAAGGAACTTTGCCAATGAATTATTCAAGAAGAAAGGAGCTGAATGAAGAAATGCGTCTTGGCAACAGTTCAGACTTTCTCCCCAGGTAATGGTATAACAAAAAGTAACAAAGAAGCATGTTTGTTACTTGAGTACTTTGCACGTGGTACAAACCAACTTGGCATTAGTCTTCCCATTATTGTTTGAGACTTTCAAAGTAACAGAGGGGAAAAAAAACCCACTAGGAATAAAATCTTCCATTTTAAAATCAGCAAAAACAGCTTTTAGAAAAGTTTAGAACCTATGTGAATCCCCTTTTCTGTGATTCTAAACAACAATGTTAAAGCATACAAATTAAACAGTTATCAGCACTGTTTAGATGCCCAATGCAACGCTTATTCCACTTACATAAAGAAAAATAAGTCCTTTTCTGAAGATGTAATAATCCAGTGGGATAGGGTGGTGTCTACACAACTAATAATAACACTCATTGGCATGCCACACCATGCCGCTTTCCTGGGAGCACAATATATCTTTAGCCTTTGTTCATGCTGTTTCTATAATGGACTCCCTTTTTCTGTTCACTTATCCAGACTATACTCAGGCTCTATGTCCTGAATCTACGCCAGCTTTTGCATGAAATGAGCACTGAGTATGCCTCCTTTTTTTTTTTTTCTTTGTTAGAATTTACTTTTCTTCACATTTCCTATAGTTTTTGGAGTCTTCACTGTACAAAGTAGCACTTTGTTATAGACCATTGTACAAGAACCTGTATCATGGGATACCTGAGTGGCTCAGTTCGTTAAGCATCTGCCTTCAGCTCAGGTCATGATCCCAGGGCCCTGGGATCGAGTCCCACATTGGGTTTTTCTGTCTGCCTGTCAACTCTCCTTGCTTGTGAGCATGCGCTCTCTGACAAATAAATAAAATCTTTAGAAAAAAAAAAAGATCATGTATCATTTTACACATATTAGTTTTGTCTTTTTCAATAATGTATACGTTTCCAGATCACACCTTTCCTCTGTCCTGTGACTTTTTATTTATTAATTTATTTTTTAACCACCTGTGTCCTATGACTAACTTAATACTAATACTTAAAACTTAATACTAAATACTTGTTGTGTGATTGGGTCTGTTGTTCTCATTTAGCTACCTATACTCCTAAAATCCTAATTGATTAGAACTCCCTTTTGCTCAAGAGAAGGCAGTCTTTTGTTCTATTCAGGCCTTCAACTAATTGGATGAGGCCCACCTCTATTATGGGGAATAATATGTTTTATTCAAAATCTACAAATTTCAGTGCTAATCTCCTCCAAAAACACTACCACAGAATGAGATTAACATTGAACTCCCACCTTTCTCACAGGTCTTCTTCCGCTCTGACTGGACTGGCAGCATTTCCTCTCCTAAAGACTCGTGTATATGTTCCTAAGCAAATCGTTCCATTCAACTGGACTTTCTTTGAGCCTGATTTTCTCATGTGAGAAAGGAAGATAATGCTATTACACAAGGTTGAGTTAATAATATAAAGGAGAGAAGCGTTCTCCGGACCTTAAGGACCTGTGCAGACACCGGCTATCATTACCATTGTCCCCATCCGTGATAATATCCCCATCACTTTGAAACTACTTAGAAACTTGCAAAATTGCTTACGAAGGGTGATATCATGGAAAGAATAGTGGTAGATATTACTAGTGCTCACTGATGTCAGTTTCCTTCCACTTCCTGAGCGCTTGCAAGAATAACTTTTCTAGTACTCTTTGCAGACCGTAGAGCTATGTGGCTCTTTCTCATCAGTGGAGCCGGTGGAAGGGGTCAGTGTGTTTAATTGTCAGCTCTTGATTCTTTCTCCTTTCTTCTCTTCATTGTTGCTTTTTGTTTTGTTTTGTTTTGTTTTTAGAGAGAGCAAGAGAGCGAGATAGCAGGGGAAGGGCAGAGAGAGAAAGAGAATCCTCAAGCAGACTCCCTGCTGAGTGCAGAGCCCGATGTGGGCCTGGATCCCAGGACCCTGAGATCATGACCTGAGCTGAAACCAAGTGTTGGATGAGCAACTAACAGAGCCACCTAGACGTCCCAATAAAAAGAAGTTTCTAGCAACTGGATCCCTACGTAGTAGTGTGGAGCAGAATTCCCTGCCAACTCTGTGGAGTTGATAGTATGAGTGAAAAAAATTTTTAATTAAAAAAAAAAGCCAAAAGGAAATGAAATCCTAGATGGAGCTATATATAGTCTAACTACCTAAATGCCCTTGAGTGACTGGACTGAACTTTACTATTTCTAAGGTCCCTTCAGCTCTGAAAACTCTGACATTACAACAACACACAGCATCTCATGCAAGTTACAAAGAAATGTCACCTTGTGTTTAAGGCATAAAATGAAATTTCACTTACATCCAACCATCTCAGAGAATGAATTCAGCTAGAATGACTTTTATTATTTTTCTTAAAGATTTTATTTATTTATTTGACAGAGAAATAGAGCACAAGTAAGCAGAGCGGCAGGCAGAGGGAGAGAGAGAAGCAGGATCCCTGGTGAGCAGGGAGCCCTATGCAGGGCTCGATGCCAGGACCCTGGGATTATGACCCGAGCGGAAGGCAGCACCCTCACCAACTGAGCCACCCAGGTGCCCCTAGAATAACTTTTAGAATTGAAACACTGCTTTATGCACACACCTGCCTTTTAGAGAGAGTGTGTTCAGCATAGTGGCATTAAACATAATCAGTGATTCATGGGCATTATTGTGAATCTTAGTTATTTTATAGTGATATCCTCAGGGTCAGTGACAAGTGGAGGTCTTTTTGCTCCTCACAATGACCTAAACCTCTCATGTTATCTGAATTTTTGCTGTGGAATTTTTTAGATGTTCAGTGCCCTTGTGTCAGCTGTCAATGTGGTGATCATCTTTAGTAGCCTGTTTCCCCACTTTTATTGGCTGAAGAGATAGAAAGCAGATTTCCAACTCTGTTGGAATTGTACATAAGATTATATAGGGTCTAAGTAACAGGTTAAGAAGCTTTCCTAGGAGTCAAGCAATTAAGATTTAAGCATGAACTTTGTAGCCTCTTTAGACACACATACGTTTTGCTTGATTTCCTGTTCTCGTGAATATCTCACAAAGGTGAATTTCTCTTATAAACAGTCTCCAGTAATACAGGGGGTTAATGTGTTTGATTCTCTACAGCAACCCCAACAACTCAGATACATAATTAAGTGGCTAATATATGCTTGACAGCTTGAGAGGTACCTCGTAGGCTATTGCAAGAATGAACATTGTGTGAAGAATGGAAATAATTTGTTCCTCATGACAGTTCCATGAGGCAGTATAGCGTAACAATTAAGCACGTAAGTTCTGGAACAAGACTGTCTGTGTTCAGATCCTAGTTTCACCCCTTCAAACTGTGAACTTGGACAAGTAAATCACCCTACTGGTTTCTCCATCTTCTCCTTTTTAAATTACAGCTCATTAAAGTGATGTGTTAAATGCTTGGAAAATTTCCTGACACATAGCAAGCATTCGGTTAAATATTGGACTTGTGATGATTATTTTTCTCCGTCTTATAAATAAATATATTTGCTATATTCGTCAGGGTTCTCCAGAGAAACAGAATCAATAAGAAAGATTTATTATGAGGGGTTGGTTCATGTGATGATGGAGACTAAGAAGTCTTACAACCTATTGTTTGCAGACTGGAGGCCCAGAAAAACCAGTGGTGTGGTTCCAGTCCACATCTGGAGGTCTGAGAACCAGGAGACCTTGGTCTAAGTCTCTGTCCAAGTCCAAAGGCCAGGGAACCAAAAGCATCAATGTCTGAGGGCAGGAGAAGATATATGTCCCACCTCAAGCAGAAAGCAAAGTAGCCCTTCCTCCACCGTTGTGTTCTATACAGGCGCTCAGCAGATTGGGTGATGTCCACTCACATTGGTAACTGTGATTTTCTTTACTCGGTCTACTGATTCAAACGCTCATCTCTTCTAGAAACACCTGCAAAGGCATATCCAGAAATAATGCTTTACCAGCTATCTGAGCATCCCTTAGCCCAGTCCAATTGACTTGTAAAACTAACCATCACTTTCACTATTATTGATATTAAGAGCTGCAAAGAATATAAGGGTATCCTTTGATTAATTTATGAATTTTTCAGTGGTCACTGTGTTAGTCAGAGTTCTCCAGAGAAACAGAACAAGTAAGATGACCGTATATAATATACAGATAGATTTATTTCAGGGAATTAGTTCACACGATTATGGAGGTTGCCAAGTGTAAAATCTTCAAGGTGGGCAGGAAAGCTGGAGATCTAAGGAAGAGCTGATGCTACAGTTCAAGTCCAAAGGGCAACTGCTGCAGGAGCCCTTTTGCTCAAGAGAAGGCAGTCCTTCATTCTAGTCAGGCCTTCAACTGATTGGATGAGGCCCAACCATACTATGGAGGATAATATGTTTTTTTTTCAAAATCTACCAGTTTCAATATTACTCTCATCCAAAAAACACCACCACAGAAACACCTAGAATAATATTTAACCATATGTCTGGGCACTGTGGTCCAGTCAAGTTGACATATAAAATTAGCCATATAGTCAAGAACGATCTTTCCTTATTGGGTCAATGTTTTCCATTGGTGGCTTGAACCTAGACCTAGAATTTCCTGAGGGAAATTACCTTGCAAACCTTCCCTTCTCTTCATTTATACATTTATCATGGGAATTTCCTTCTTCATAAAGAATGACACAGCAGATTAGCAGGTCTCTCTGGCCCAAACATCTTCTCCCATTACCATGAGATGTAGGATTTCCTGTAGCCATCAAGATTGGCAGCTTGAATTAATCTCTCCTCGCCCCCTAGAAATAGCAGCTAATAGTATTTTCATGCCTAATTCTCTAATACCTACCACTGAGCTGCACGATGTTTTAGGAATTACTCTTCGAAGAAACTTATTCAGAATTTCTCCACCACTGATTCATTTGACAAATACGTATTGAACATTTACTACCTGGGTGGCCCTAGGTTGGGCTGGGGACACAAGGTTGAATTAAACAGATACAGATCTTACACATCAAAATCAGTCACATTAAAGAAGTTTTTATTCTTTCTTCTGGCTTCCTAGATAACTGACCTAGTTTGGTCACAGGCAATTCTTTGCATTGATGTTATATTTTTCAAGGAAGTTTGACGAAGGTAATGACTAGCTGTGTCCCCAACACCTTGCTCTCAGCTTATACGGAAAGCCAGTCTCCCACATTTATTTTTAAATCCCTCCCGTGCAAGAAGACCCCAAACACTTTATGCAGCCTGTTTGTGGAGGTCTCCAGAAACCTAACTTTCTGTCCTTTCAGGTGAACTACCAGCAGCATGAATGATTCCCTTGAAGCAAGATCCCATGTCCTGTTAGTAGGCATCAGGTCATTACAAAAAGCAAAGGCTGGGGCGCCTGGGTGGCTCAGTGGGTTAGGCCTCTGCCTTCGGCTCAGGTCATGATCTCAGGGTCCTGGGATTGAGTCCCGCATCGGGCTCTCTGCTCAGCAGGGAGCCTGCTTCCCT